>NC_073694.1:28730505-29030505 GCF_029784165.1 Wyeomyia smithii | reverse complement strand
ATTACACCAAAGACGCACTAGGTTGGTACAAAAGCCAAAACGTCTGTTTCGTGCCGAAAGACATGAATTCGCCAAATTGCCCGGATGCACGGCCTATCCAGCTTTTTACGCGCCATAATGGTAATTTGTTTTCGTTTAGGCGGATTGTTCAGCATTCCCAGTGCTTTAGAGTGGTTATAAACTGTGGCGATTACAATATGCATCAATAAATGAAATAAATAAGGTGTAAGTAACATTCTAAGATCCACGGTTTTATTCACGTTCTTACATACATTGAAGCAGCATTCTATCAGTATATTTTCCACACTTTCAGGTAACGGTGACAATGCCAATTAAATCCTGTGTCAAAGGATGTACGGCAAAGTACGGAGAAACTAACGTAAGTTTCCATAGTTTTCCTGCTACCCCTACACCTCGCGATGCACTACGACGACAACTTTGGTCTGAAGCGGTTGCGGTGGAAGTCAATAGCTTAGATAATAGATATGTATGCGGTCGACATTTTATCACTGGTAATGTACATCAAGACTTTGCAGGTCTGTATTAAAGTTAGTAATCATATCTACAGGCAAACCAGCACGGCCCTACGCCATTCACGACCTAAACTGGATTCCAACTTTATATCTGAAATACCACCTTGAAACGAATTATCCTACTCTGGCACAACCATCGGAAGTTACAAAAATTTGTTCGTCGTCTGTAGAACGAAGCAATTTATGGGACGAAAATTCCAACTTTTTGGGAATTACTTCAAATGAAATGGCCTATGGTGAATACATTGAATTGCGAGATGAAACCTTCAATCAAGAAACGGTAAATATCTTTACGTTAAATACAATGTTTTTACTCGGATCAGGATGCTTATACTATGTAAAACGACTCGGCGGGTCGTTTATGTTCATACTATGTAAAACCTAGATAAAATGAATCGCAAAAATAAATAAATGTAGCAGTTATGTGTACTTTCTAATAAGAGCAAGATCTCGCCAAATGACCTATGGTCGAATATCGATCATTTTTGATTTGAACTTTGCACACGTATTTGGCTTTGTAAACTGAGCATTTTTCACAGATGGAGAGATTTTTTACACCAATGTTACATTCTAAAAGGGCGTATGCCTTTTGGCATAGGTTTTATTCGAAGCATTGTAGCCCAGAAACCGTTGGTTGTATAGAAAAACTGTCTTAGAATGAGTTGTAGGGAATTGAAAATGCACCATAAAAAAATATACACTGTACAAAAAAAATTTTTTGTCCAAAAAATATTAAAAATAAACATTAAATTTCAATTTAAAAAAAAAGAGTTGAATTTTTTTTATTTTTTTTTAACCGAAACTTGACGTTAATACGCAACTTAAAAAAAAAGTCCAGGATGGAGAAATGAAAAATAATTTTTTTATGGTAGATTAATTATTTTATAAAAATTTTAATTTCAACATTTTTCAAAATATTTGTATTCTGATGTTTTTAAAAGATGCAGAGAGTCATTTTGAATCAAAAAGCTCTTGGTAGTAAACATTCTAAAGGCATCGGTTTTCGAGTTATTTTAAATTTAAGCTCGAAAAATTATTAATCTTTCGGAAAATACACGTTTTTTTCAATTCGTCCATAGTTCTCCAGCAAAAACCATACGTTCATTGGAATGCTTGATCAAAAAAACTTGTACTTGTACAGAATTATGGTCCAAAAAGGAGGATCAATGTTTTGTGATGTCAAACCCGTTCGGCATAGTAGTAGATTGGATGAATAATGACAATTTGCTATGTATAATAAAGAGATTAAATCTTATTTTGAATCGTCACCCTATAATTTTCAGCAAAATCTGCATACACAATGGCTTCATTCGGTTTAAGATTGGTAATTTTGTGGATTTAAAATTGAAATACGATATAGTCTTAATGAGTTACATTTTTCTTATTCTAATTTACCTTAGGGACAGATAATAAGCTAAGCATTGATTCCATGAACTACTAAATGTGTCTACGAACTCTTCAAATGAAAAGTTCTTTCGAACTAATTGATACTGATTCTTAACCTGCACTATTTTTGTTCAGCAATTTATTACTGAACTCATAAATATTCGGAAATTTACCGCATTTCAAAAAATAATAGGGTAAAGGCACCGGCTTAGGCCAGAGTATGCATTAATGAGAGATATTTGGCCTTCTTTCATCGAAAAATATGTAATTGAATCAGTTCAACGTGGAAATCGGATCAACTCGCCTATATTTTTCACTAATATTGAGTTTAAATAATAAAATTATGTTATTTTGTTTCCCGTTCCCAACCAAAAAACTTCTTCAGGCTCTTATTTTGGCCATAACATTTCTTAATTGACCACTTGGGGCTCCTATTTTGGTCAATTTGCAAAAAACTTGAATTCTCACGAATTTATCTTATAATTTGACTCTACCATGTAGATATATTTTATCAGCATAATATCCTCGTTATTTAACTACTTAATAGGCCAGTATTTTTATTAATCAAACCAAATAATGATATTATATTCACACATAGCTAACAGTGCAAAGTACTTCGAGCTAAAATTTTATTCAAATTTAGTAGGATATTTAATCACACTGACATCACATCACTGATCTATGTTTATTTTTCGTCTGTCATTTAACTTTATTTATAAGCTTCCGCTCTTTGCTTTTTTTCACATAGAAACTTATTCGTATTATTTGCCAACTATAGTCACCAAGTCCCAAGTATAGTTACAAGTCCGAAGCGTTAGTTTCGGTACACACAACCGAAGTTACAGTTTTGTGGATAATCTGGAATGGATATATTATACGAAACGGATATATTATATCAAATAGCGGTGCTGTAGCAATACAATCTTTCTTATCCAAAACCAATTTTGTGTTTTCACGAATCCCATGCGATATCTTATGACAGCCCGAAAATCTCCGTACTTTTCATGTTTTGCTTATGTTAATGCGTAACCATGGTTTTGTTTACATATGGTCAATATCAGGATTATGAATTATGGACTTGCTTTGATATGTGGTCAAGAATGGATCATTGATCAATTGACACTCTCAATGTTCAACTCCGCGTCATTTTTGCTAAATGTACTTTTAGTCCCAATGTTGACCAGATTTAGGTTGAGCTTTGCCAAAGCTTCCAACAAAATCGGACCCCTCTGTTTCGTATAGCGATTTCCCCACTCAACAACCATAACAACTTCAGTGAACCAATCCATTGGTACCATTGGTAATCGCGTTTCTTCGTTTGAGGTCCACGCAACCTCTTGAACTTACTCAGTATGGCCGCTATATTGGACTTATTCGCGACCCATTTACCATTTCCAGGAGGGGTACGTGGGGTCCGATACGGTTATACGGTTTGGTTATCTTTAGCGCCAGGTTCCCATCTGCCGATGCTGAGTGCCCGGACTTGTCCCTATTTACCCAGAACCTGTTCAGCTACCGTCTTGTAGGTAGCTCCTTTATTTTTGGCGTCCTTCCGGAGCTCAAATATCATCTCGCCAGTGGGGTTTGGCTCCTCGTTTTCTTCAAGACTTCTGAGTACTTCGATTTTTCTTCTTGAACTTTTTTAGTCGTTTGGCCGTTTCGCAATTTTGGCACGTCATACCTTCTTGACGCTTCCTACCTACCACGGTAACGCAAGGGTTATCCTCAGCCTCCACCAACTCGGCCTGTTTTTTTTTTCTAGCGAAAGTGGCACAACCATCCGTTTCTTTGTCACTCAATCCACGCTCTTTCGCTCCCTGAAACGTTTGAGCACATCATCCACAATTTGATTTAGCAATTTTCAACGTTTTTGCGATTTTTGTTGCGGACCACGTTGGATTATCGACGTGGGTGTGCAGAATTTTTTCTCATTTCTCGGCTTCCATCTGGAATAACTTTTGACTCACTGCACGAAACAGCGTGAAATTTATACCACAGAAAGTGGGCGCCTAGGTTAACAAACTGGACGGTGGAGCTCAGGTTGACGTCATATACATCGACATTTGCAATTGACTTCGCTCTTGCTTGAACAACAGCATCTGACAGGTTTTATTCCATCCTCTGGCGTGCCTCAAGGAAGCAATTTGGGCCCACTGCTGTGGATACAATTTTTCGATGATGTGACGATACTTCTTTCGAATGGTGGAATACTCATTCATGTTGACGATTTGAAAATCTTCCTTAGAGGCCATCCACATTCCATGTGGACAGATTTTCAAAGATTTGCGCCCGACAGAAAGCTTTCTTTGCATCACCTGTTCCTGTTTTTGCCCGTGTGACGCTGCTCGCTATAATATCATGGTCCACAGAAGAGACGGGAATTGTACCCCGTGTTATGAATTGCACCAATTGCAAGCAGTTAGGCCACACAGCCGCCTACTGCTGCAATAAGGCACGATGTAGCAAGTGTGGGGAGACTCATGCGGAAGATTCTTGCAGTGTTAATGCTGAAAAATGTATTCACTGTGGGGAAAACCAGCATGAGCTCTCCACATGCCCGGTGTACATGCAGCGCAGAGATAAAATCAAGCGGTCACTTAAGGAGCGTTCAAAGCGTTCTTACGCTGAGATGCTGAAGAAGACCGTGACCACTTCTACCGTAACATCGAACCCCTTTGATCTGTTGCCCTCTGATGAAACCGATTCTGACGATTCATCAGCGGGAACATCTTATGCCAATCCTGGGGAGTCTAGGAAGAGGAAAAATGTTTCTTCTCCTAAACTTCCCCGTAAAGGTCCTAAGATTTCCCAAAGTGTAATGAAAAGTACGAACAAACCAAACAGTGCTGCGGAAAACCGAAGCAAACTCCTCCTGGGCTTGCAAATTTAAAGTCCCAGAAGGAGTTCCCAGCACTGCCAGGAACATCTAAAACCCCAGTTGTTCCTTTTGCACATCCAGTTGATGAAACAAACTCTGGATTAGTGAAATTTTCTGACATTGTGGACTGGATTTTTGAAAATTTCAATGTACCCGATCCAATTAAAATTTTTCTTACAGCATTCCTCCCAACAGTTAGATCATTTTTGAAGCAGTTGACTGCCCAATGGCCCCTCCTTGCAGCGATTGTATCCTTCGATGCCTAATTCAACTGCGTATATGAAGGATTCTATCTCTGTCTTACAGTGGAATTGTAGAAGTATTTTACCAAAAATTGATTCGTTCAAAGTTTTGATAAATAAAAACAAATGCGATGCATTTTCCCTTTGTGAAACTTGGCTTACTTCAAATATTGATCTCAACTTCCATGATTTTAATATTATTCGCCTTGATCGAGACACCCCATATGGAGGAGTACTTTTAGGGATTAAAAAGTGCTATTCTTTCTATCGTATTAACCTCCCCTCGATTCCAGGCATCGAAGTTGTCGCATGTCAAATGACAATACAAGGTAAAGAGCTTTGTATTGCCTCAATATATATTCCTCCCAGAGCACAGGTTGGGCAACGGCTGCTCTTTGATTTAATAGAACTTCTTCCCTCGCCACGTTTGATTTTGGGAGACTTCAACTCTCATGGCGTGGCTTGGGGTTCCCCATACAATGATAACCGCTCCTCTTTAATCTATAACCTTTGCGATGACTTCGACATGACTATTTTAAACAACGGTGAAATGACACGTATCCCGAAACCTCCAGCGCGCCCAAGCGCTTTGGATCTATCCTTATGTTCGACGTCGCTACGGTTGGATTGCACATGGAAGGTAATCCTTGATCCTCACGGTAGCGACCATTTGCCTATTCTTATTTCAATTACAAACGGGTCAACTCGCATGCGACCAATTGACATTCCGTATGACCTCACACGGAATGTCGATTGGAAGTTATACGAGGAAATGATTTCAAAAGCGGTCGAGTCGATTCAACATCATCCACCACTTGAAGAATACAACCTCCTCGCGGGCTTGATTCTCGACGCCGCGTTGCAAGCCCAAACGAAGAAATATCCCGGCGTAACGATCAAAGAACGGCCTCCCACTCCGTGGTGGGACCAAGAGTGCTCCGATGTCTACACGCAAAGATCCGACGCGTATCTGACCTTCCGGGATACAGACGATGCCGACGACTTTAAACGTTATTCAGAGCTTGATACCAAGTTTAAAAGCTTGACTAAGGCAAAGAAACGCGGATATTGGCGTCGGTTCGTAAACGAGACGTCGAGGGAGACATCAATGAGCACTCTTTGGAACACAGCCCGAAGAATGCGGAATCGCGTAACGGTCAACGAAAGCGAGGAGTCTTCAAGTAGGTGGATATTTGATTTTGCCAGGAAAGTATGTCCGGACTCTGTTCCTGAGCAAAACATTGTACGCGATGCGTCTCCGGGCCACGACGCGATTGAATCACCTTTTACGATGGCAGAATTTTCAGTTGCCCTCCTGTCCTGTAACAATAACGCGCCTGGGTTAGATAGAATCAAATTCAACTTGTTGAAGAATCTACCCGGCAATGCCAAAAGGCGCTTGTTGAACTTGTTCAATAAGTTCCTGGAGCAAAATATTGTACCGCAGGATTGGAGGCAAGTGAAGGTGATCGCCATCCAAAAACCAGGGAAACCAGCTTCTGATCACAACTCTTATAGGCCGATTGCAATGCTATCCTGTATCCGGAAATTGATGGAAAAAATGATACTCCGTCGTTTAGACCATTGGGTCGAATCAAATGGTCTACTATCAGAAACTCAATTTGGCTTCCGCCGTGCCAAAGGGACGAATGATTGTCTTGCGTTGCTTTCAACAGATATTCAGCTGGCGTATGCTCGCAAAGAACAAATGGCGTCTGCGTTCTTGGACATTAAGGGGGCTTTTGATTCCGTTTCTATTGACATTCTTTCGGGTAAACTTCACCGTCAAGGATTTTCTCCAATTTTGAAAATTTTTTTGCACAATTTGTTGTCCGAAAAGCACATGCATTTTACGCACGGCGATTTGGCAACTTTTCGCATTAGCTACATGGGTCTTCCCCAGGGCTCATGTTTAAGCCCCCTTCTTTACAACTTTTATGTAAATCGACGAATGTCTGGCAAATTCATGCACGATAAGACAACTTACAGACGACAGTGTAATCTCTGTTACAGGAGCCAAAGCTGCCGATTTGCAAGGACCATTGCAAGATACCTTGGACAATTTGTCTGCTTGGGCTTTACAGCTAGGTATCGAATTCTCTCCGGAGAAGACTGAGATAGTAGTTTTTTCTAGGAAGCATGAACCTGCTCAGCTTCAAACACAATTAATGGGTAAAACGATTTCTCAGGTTTTGGTACACAAATATCTTGGTGTCTGGTTCGACTCTAAAGGCACCTGGGGTTGTCACGTGAGGTATCTGATGAAAAAATGTCAACAAAGAGTGAATTTTCTTCGTACAATAACCGGACAATGGTGGGGAGCCCACCCAGGAGACCTTATAAGGCTTTACCAAACAACGATATTGTCTGTTTTTTTTTTCTTCACATAACATTTATTTGACACGGCACAAATACAATTTAATGTTTAACGGCGCCAATTATATCTTATGACTTAAAAACTAAAGCAAATTTTTTATCCTCGCTGCCGACTACGAGCTGAAATTAAGTCTAACTTAAAACTAGCATGGGATTTCCAATCAGTGTTTTGTTGTTCAATGGTCGTCTGATAATCGTCGAATGGCATGTATGGATTCGTTCTGCTGAGCCACGATGTCGTGAGTTGGGACAGAGGCTCGTAGTCCTTGGGTCCTGGTTCTGTTGTGCGGGGTCTGGTTGCTGGTTTTGTGCTTAAGGTTCAAACGTGTTCTTGTCGTTTTGTTGGGTGTAGACGGAGGGGAACGGGACTAGACTGGGGCGTGGATGGATTTCAGGAAAACGTATATAAGGGACATGTAGGATAGGTCACGGCTCGCCAAGACATCACGAACAGGAACAGCCGGCTGTCTACCCTCGGCCTGCAGGGAAGCTATTAATTTAGACCTGGCGTCACGGTGTACAGGGCATGACCAAACCACATGCTCTATGTCGTGATAACCTTCACCACAGGCACAGATACCACTTTCCCCGAGCCCAACACGACGGAGGAGCGCGTCAAATCTATAGTGATTGGACATAAGCCGGGACATCACGCAAATGAAATCCCGACCTACATCCAACCCCTTGAACCACGGGTTCGTCGATACTTTGGGGATTATGGAATGTAACCACCTTCCCAATTCCCCTCTGGTCCAAGCATTTTGCCAACTGATGATCGTATTCTGACGTACAAGTGCGAAAAATTCATTAAAGGCAATTGGTCTTTCATAAATATCACCGTTTGTTGCGCCCACCTTAGCCAAAGAGTCCGCTTTCTCATTACCCGGTATCGAGCAGTGAGAAGGGACCCACGCTAAGGTAATCTGAGTAGATTTTTCGGATAAAGCACTCAGATGTTCCCGTATTTTCCCCAGGAAATACGGAGAGTGCTTAACATCTTTCATCGATCGGAGAGCCTCAATGGAACTGAGACTGTCCGTAAAGATGAAATAATGGTCCGTGGGCATTTTTTCGATAGTCCCTAGGGTGTACTGAATTGCAGCTAATTCTGCGACGTAAACAGAAGCAGGATTATCGAGCTTATGGGAGACGGTTAAATTGTTATTGAAGATACCGAAGCCAGTGGACCCATCAAGAAGTGATCCGTCAGTGTAGTACATATTGTCGCAGTTGATGTTTCGATATTTATTGGAAAAAATTTTAGGGATCTGCTGCACGCGTAAATGATCCGGGATTCCACGAGTTTCTTCTATCATGGATGTATCGAAAAACACAGTAGAATCAGAAGTATTTGATAAGTCGACACGATTTGGAATATTCGAAGAAGGGTTAATATTTTGGGACATGTGATTGAAATACAATGTCATAAAACGGGTTTGAGAATTAAGTTCGATTAACCTTTCAAAATTTTCAATCACGGGACGGTTCAAGACCTCACATTTGATTAGAATACGAGAAGACAGGCTCCAGAAGCGGTTTTTCAATGGTAGTACTCCAGCTAAAACCTCCAAACTCATCGTATGGGTCGACTGCATGCAACCTAAGGCGATACGCAAACAACGATATTGTATTCGCTCCAGTTTGATCAAATGTGTGTTTGCTGCGGAGCGGAAGCAGAAACACCCGTATTCAATAACAGACAATATCGTTGTTTGGTAAAGCCTTATAAGGTCTCCTGGATGGGCTCCCCACCATTGTCCGGTTATTGTACGAAGAAAATTCACTCTTTGTTGACATTTTTTCATCAGATACCTCACGTGACAACCCCAGGTGCCTTTAGAGTCGAACCAGACACCAAGATATTTGTGTACCAAAACCTGAGAAATCGTTTTACCCATTAATTGTGTTTGAAGCTGAGCAGGTTCATGCTTCCTAGAAAAAACTACTATCTCAGTCTTCTCCGGAGAGAATTCGATACCTAGCTGTAAAGCCCAAGCAGACAAATTGTCCAAGGTATCTTGCAATGGTCCTTGCAAATCGGCAGCTTTGGCTCCTGTAACAGAGATTACACTGTCGTCTGCAAGTTGTCTTATCGTGCATGAATTTGCCAGACATTCGTCGATGTCATTTACATAAAAGTTGTAAAGAAGGGGGCTTAAACATGAGCCCTGGGGAAGACCCATGTAGCTAATGCGAAAAGTTGCCAAATCGCCATGCGTAAAATGCATGTGCTTTTCGGACAACAAGTTGTGCAAAAAATTGTTCAAAATTGGAGAAAATCCTTGTCGGTGAAATTTACCCGAAAGAATGTCAATAGAAACGGAATCAAAAGCCCCCTTAATGTCCAAGAACGCAGACGCCATTTGTTCTTTACGAGCATACGCCAGCTGAATATCTGTTGAAAGCAACGCAAGACAATCATTCGTCCCTTTGGCACGGCGGAAGCCAAATTGAGTTTCTGATAGTAGACCATTTGATTCGACCCAGTGGTCTAAACGACGGAGTATCATTTTTTCCATCAATTTCCGGATACAGGATAGCATTGCAATCGGCCTATAAGAGTTGTGATTAGAAGCTGGTTTCCCTGGTTTTTGGATGGCGATCACCTTCACTTGCCTCCAATCCTGCGGTACAATGTTTTGCTCCAGGAACTTATTGAACAAGTTCAACAAGCGCCTCTTGGCATTGCCGGGTAGATTCTTCAACAAGTTGAATTTGATTCTATCTAATCCAGGCGCGTTATTGTTACAGGACAGGAGGGCAACTGAAAGTTCTGCCATCGTAAAAGGTGATTCTATCGCGTCGTGGCCCGGAGACGCATCGCGAACAATATTGTCTGTTATTGAATACAGGTGTTTCTGCTTCCGCTCCGCAGCAAACACACATTTAATCTAACTGGAGCGAATACAATATCGTTGTTTGCGTATCGCCTTAGGTTGCATGCAGTCGACCCATACGATGAGTTTGGAGGTCTTAGCTGGAGTACTACCATTGAAAAACCGCTTCTGGAGCCTGTCTTCTCGTATTCTTATCAAATGTGAGGTCTTGAACCGTCCCGTGATTGAAAATTTTGAAAGGTTAATCGAACTTAATTCTCAAACCCGTTTTATGACATTGTATTTCAATCACATGTCCCAAAATATTAACCCTTCTTCGAATATTCCAAATCGTGTCGACTTATCAAATACTTCTGATTCTACTGTGTTTTTCGATACATCCATGATAGAAGAAACTCGTGGAATCCCGGATCATTTACGCGTGCAGCAGATCCCCAAAATTTTTTCCAATAAATATCGAAACATCAACTGCGACAATATGTACTACACTGACGGATCACTTCTTGATGGGTCCACTGGCTTCGGTATCTTCAATAACAATTTAACCGTCTCCCATAAGCTCGATAATCCTGCTTCTGTTTACGTCGCAGAATTTTTTCCCCGCAGTCGTAGAGATTTAGACATAAACTCGGTCTCGGTCTGACTGTTTAGCTGGAGATTGCTGACCCATAGCTTTCATGGTATATAGGCGTGCTGAAAATCGGAGTAGGTTTCGTTTGGTCGATAGAAATTTTCCCGTCGCAGTCGTGGAGATGCAGAGGCAAACTTGGTCTCCGTCAATAACGACTGTAATATCTCTTTCCTTGTAATCTCCTTTTTTGTCCTACACAACTTCTTCAACTATTTCTCAAAAACTGATTTTTTTCAATTCTGAAAATCTCAGTTGATTTATATTCGTTAAATGAACACTCTCCTATTTTTTAGCAATCATCTGGTTCAGGACTTGCAGAGAAATAAATAGCATGCAATCATTCTTCCTTTCGAAATGTTTTACAGAAATGGATCTGAAGCAGAAAATATTAGTTTTATTTTTTTCGTGAAACAGATTATGAGATTATCAAGAAGACCTGATTGCACGTACTTCAAGTAAACGGTTTTTGGGTTACACAACAGCATCATAATCATAATTAATTATCCAAAATCCAGCTACATAACACCATTTCAACGATCGAATCAACATTGGGGCCCGTCCATTAATGATGTCATGCATTTAGGAGGGGGAGGGGGGTTAGCTTGAGTGTGACATCACATTCAACATTCAACACAAGAAAATAATAAAGAAGACACATGCCTATACCACAGAGCTCAACTCAGAATTATTTATGATACTTGCATCAATTATTTATAGTTCTACGATCGCTTTTTCGTTTAAGATTTGTTTAAGATAAAAAAAATGACAATTTTTTTTTTCGTTTATAAAGCATAATGTTCGTTAGTTCTGTTTTACCGTGCATGTTTGTTTATAAATGACAGCACAATTTCATTCATGTTTTAGTCTCTCTGAATCTTTCAAACATCTGGATATTGCGAATTGTTTGGAGAAGAGGAACTGAATATGGATGGTTACTGCCTCGGCTTTCTATGTCGTCGATATGCGACTCCATCAACAGAATCCTTAGACTAAGAATTGAACGCCTTTCCTAGTTATTTTCTATAATCTTCTTTTCTTTTCTGTCTCAGTTTTCTTTCAGCAAACTCGTTCTTATTTTAAGAAAATGCATTTTTCACAAATTTCTCATTTTTCAGTCAATTATAACCAAAGAAGGGAGAGGGGGTTATAAAAACGTGACGTAATTGAGTGGGGGGTTAAGGAAGTTGTGACAGTTTAAAACAAGGGTGAGGGGAGGAGCTATTTTTTCCAAATTTAGCGTAACATCATTAATGGATGGTCCCTTACCAAAATATTTCTTCTCCTAGCTTCGGAAAGAACCTGAAAACAGCGCAACCAGTTCCCCGCGGAGAGAAATCAATTTTTTTCTCAAAAAAGTTATATTCGAATTCCCACGGAAATGGGTTAATACTCCCGCTCATAATCACATGCAAGACGCACAAGGAATTCCCAACCGGTTTTTAGCCGGTTTGTCGTGAGCAGCAGCTTCCGCTTCTCAGTACTGCGATGCTTGTAGCGGCTTAAAGAGAGAGTTAATTCATCGGGAAATCCCTTCGCATCTGCCGAAGTAATTCGTCACTCACGCAGCCACACGCCCGTACATGCTTACAGGCGCGACTCTATGAGCTGTAAAGAGGTAAAACCAAAGCTTGACACAGCCGACTTGAGAGGTGATAATGCGAGTCTGATAACTGTGTCAAAAAGAACCCAAATTGTGCCGTGTTTTGCCATCGATTGCTGGAAATTTTAGCGACCTGCGAAATTTTGGTTTAAAACTGGTTTCATTTGTTGGAGAAAGTTTGGCAGAACAACAGAATAAACAGTGTTCGTTGAGTCAGTAAATGCCAACCGTGACCTTACTCTGATCTGTCGCTAGTGGTCACCTGAGTTTTATAGTTATTAACGCATAAAATTTCCAACACGACTTTTATTGCTAGTAGTTTTATTGCACGGTTTCTTGACCAAAATTAACTCCACAGCTTGTAAGTGGTAGGTAATCGGATTTCTACCTTTATGAGCCGCGAGTAATATTATCGTGCGATCAAAACGGTGCCACTTGATCCGATGGGTGTTGGTCAGGCGTCAACATGTAATGGGTTTCGTTTGTCAGAATTTTGATCTGCACACTTTAGTAAAAAAAAACATACATACGTGATCAGACAGACCTTGACCGGAGTAACTCACGTGACTACTGAAGGCGCCGACCGCCAGGTCGCGTCTTTCGAAGGTCAATAAACAACACGCTTATGACACTCACATACGCGCACTGAAGAAATCCGCAACGCCGGAAGTAACGGCGAACATGACGATGTGAGCATTTTATTACACCCACAAAAGGAAAAACATCCGACTGAGGTGAGCGGGAAAGGTGTGTGGATTTTAATTCATTAGATTCCTGTTATTGGGGGCTTTTATTGCTAGACCGTCACGCTGGAAAGCCCCGCGCACTGATCCGGCCACTTACATCCGTCAACGGCGGCTATGGTTTGGGTAGATTGATGGATGAATAACGCCACCCGCAAAACTGTCTTATCGCGAACGTGATCTGATCTGATTTTCGGCTACCGTTGGATATTGGAAATATCCGATTGCGTATGATATCGCAAGCGAGCAAAATTTTGGCGGTAACTTGAGTAGTTGCCAAGCTAGATTGATTTTATTGGCCATAATCTGATTATGGTATCGTGCCGAAATAACTGGATCATCAAGAAGATGACAGGGGGTGGCTTTTTTGGGGTTTTGATGCCTCGTTTTTGCCACCAAATAAGATGCTCCATCCGTTCCATGTAGATTGTAAACTACATGGAACGGATGGAGATGAAGTTAATGTCGAAAAAATATCGAAATACCATCGCAATATCATTAATACTGACCAAATGTTGTTGAAGTATCGTTTTAGCATCAACATACAAAAAAGATACAAAATTATCAATAAATATTATCAAACAAAAAAAAAATTATCAAAATATAGTCAAAGGGTATTTGACAATTATTCCAAAAATCGAAAAGAAATCCTCAAAATTTAGTTGATATGTAGCGGATTATTCGAAGACATTTTATCGACTTATTTCTGGCAAAATAAGTTAATAAAAGTAAATTCAAAGCGTCAGATTGAATTTACATTTTTGTAACTAGAGAACAAGGAGGTTGTCACTCTCGTACTGAATAAAAGAGATAAAAATAAATTAATAAATAGAATAAATAAAAAGGAGGGATCCTAAGTCAGAGCCTTGAGGGACACTAAAAGTTATTCGAATCGGTTTTAGAGTTTTATCGGACGAGCGATCGGCATTATTATCTATACTTAGTAGAAACCCGAGAAAGGTTGGCTAAAGTTCTGACAAACGATTTTTGAGGTTAAACAGTATCATTGACACGTCGATGTGCGATCCAATACGTTGATAAGGCCGCTACTTTAGTGTAATAGTGCAGCAACCCATAACCCTTCACCCAGAACCGAACCATGAACCCCAGAGAAGAGCCACCACAGGTTCCTGATCGCGTTTCGTCGTCAATGAACCGGAAATTCTGCCAACAACTTCCGAACACTCGGACACGAGAGGTCTACCTCAAAACACCGGCGTAAACGCTAAAAATTCCGATTCCGCTGCTCGGTTCTTGGTTGGCATGCTTACTTGCGGCTTTGTCTGACCGATTTTCAATCGATTTGAAACTGCACCGGGCTGTTCAATGTCAGTGCCGCCGCGTCGCCGTCGTCGTCGGCAACAAAGCTGCGCAGCCTGAATAGTTGCAGCTCTAAACCCCAGACGCAGTACCACGAAGGTGAGCAGATTTCACGCTCGGGCAATTTCCCTCGGGTCTAGCCACCCGCACGGCGGCTTGCGGGTTGATCTTGGATATTGGCTGATCCCATCAACAACGGTTTCGCGGAACGTTTGTGCGGGTTTGCGACAGCAATTAGTCGGTTGTTGATCTTATTGCTCTGTCCGCTATGGCTTGTTAAACTTCAGCCTCCCGACTACTTAAGGGTGAAGATCACCAGAAAACGATAGATTACTCCGTAATTTTAGGTGAATTAATTTCCCCAAATGTTCCCCGTGTTTGATTTTTAGTTTCGTTCAAGTTAAATAATAGAGCAGGTAATCGATTTGAATACATTTCAAGTTTCCAAATTGTTCGCAAGCTGCAACACAACAAGTACGGGGATAGTAAACAGTTTTACGACCGCAATCGCAAGCAATAAAATAGTTGAGTTGCACAATTGAAGCATGCACTGTTGCAACATGCATGAAACCGCGACTCGGTTGTCCCAGAAGAATTTTAAAAGATGTCAAATCGTAACGCGCGCTCCAATTTTATGGCACTCGGGTTTGTGTGCGCAAACCATTAATCGGCAATTCATTAGATATAAATTTCGGCTACTGGTAGAAACTCACCAACTATAATGCAGGTGTGCTTCTCTTTCCACCCCCGTGGCACAATTCGTTGCCGTTGCGGCACTTTAATGGAGTGCCTCTCGGTGACAGCGAGAAAAACAACGATAGGGGAAAGTAGGTAAAGACGGACACCCTAAGGTTTAATCTAAATAATTACTTAGGTATTGCTATTTAGATCGCAGTAGTCATACAAATTGAAACTTAAGGTCATTTGTTTTCATAATCATTTTTGGTTTTAGTGAACTTCCTCCAAGTTTTATGTGTTTTGGGTCTTCAAAAATAAGACTACAAATTGCTGTTTTTTGTCATGGTTGGGAAAGACGGACACTTGAGGTGGGTAAGATGGACACTACGAAGGTAATGGTGGACACTCACAAAAAAGATGTAGTACGTAAAGTATTCTTTTGATTTATGTGTTAAGTGATGGCCATACATTACTCTACGTTATTAGAGTCCATCTATACATCACGTGAACAGTTTGAGAGAATGGGTTTCGATGAAGGCGAAAATTCTTCGCCTATATGGCCTGTTCTAACTGCTAAATGATTAATATCTGCTGGTTTCTCTCGCGGGTGTACTTTGTGAACATCTGTAGTACACAACAGATGCTACATGTGAAAATTCTTGGAAAATCCATGTGTCCATCTTTCCCTACCATAGTGTGTCCGTCTTGCCCGACCTGGTTGTAAATTTTTCAAACGATCGTAGCTCTTCATCGGAACATCGAAAATCTGCTGGATTTTCACTAGAAAACCGAAGAAAGACTAATTAATCACTTTACTATTGTGAACAAATGAAAACACGTAAGTTTCACGAGTTTTTCACTATTTTCCGTGGAATAAAAATTACATCAAATTGCGCGTTCACGAAAATATTCTTTGTTTTACTTACAAATTTGACAGTTTGCTTGCTGAAAACCGATAATGCAACTCAAAAGCATTAACACACTATAAAGAAGGTAATCGCATCACTTAACTATCATAATACATTTTAGTTTGTGATATATTAAAAGTGTCCATCTTACCCGTAGTGTCCGTCTTTACCTACTTTCCCCTACAGTTTGACCTTGAACGTTTATTCCGCAATGATCGGTCTCGGATCCTCGCACTCGGCAGCTATCAGCAACCAGCAGAAAGGACAGCCTAAAATACATGTTCATGGTCGCTACCGTTGTGTTTTTGGGTAGGGCAAGTTAAAGGAGTTCCAATGAATGACCAGGAAAGGGTCGCTAAAAATCATGTCTGCGGCTTTTAGTTGCGAATACGCACAATCAACTGCAAACCATCAATTTTACGATATCGTGTTCTGGCGGCTATCGTGATTTCCGTCCGCACCTCTTTACTGGGTTTTCGAATAAGGGAATGGAATAGTTACTTTGGTTCGTACATTCACCTCAAAAATTCGGCTCAAGAGAGATTTCTCACGGTGCAAGAAGTCATGCTGATTGTTATTTTTGAATCGAAACGAAAGGCGATTTTTTCCGCAGAGTCGTCGTTCATACTTCGGAAGAAATATGACAAAGTCATAAGAAGGCAAAAGCGTAAAAAAAATATAAAAACCATATATTCCTCAATGCCTGTCATTTGACAATGTTTTAATACTTGTGAGTTTATGATCCCGGATGTCTTTCTCCGTTTTTTTTTTCATACATAGTTTTTCGTTGTTCGAGTGAATATTTAATATGTCTTACATTTCCACGGTTAAGTAGAAGTTTACTATTCGTTTGATTTTAAAAGTTTTAAAGGGTTTATAACACCTCAACTAATCTGCTCCTAAATATGAAAAAAATCGGACTACCTTGTTTGTGTAACAAGGGGCCTTTCAAAACCCAAAATATTTTTCTAAGACACTACAAACCCAACAACATGTGGAACACCGTATATTTTGGTTTGTTTATATTTTCGCACATAAATAATAGTAACGAAAAAACGAAAAAAAATCAGGCTCGGAAAGTATCAAAACGAATAAAATCGAAATATAATAAGTTCATTAAGCAGACAATATGTGCAGTAGAAAAAGCGAAAAATAAACGAACTGGGAATATGATACAGATTTGGAAATATACCGCATTCCGACGGGACTTGAACCTGCAATCTCCCTGTCTCCCCGCATGGTGTTTTGATCTATTGAACTACGGGGGACTTTGAAACTGTTTCACAATATATATGCTTATCACATGCCACTGTCGACTTATTCTATTGCTATATAAAGACGGTTAATTCAGCAGCCTTTGTTTCTTTGATTTTTTTTGCAATGCATTTATTTTAATAATGCGAATTCTCGCACTTTTCAACACTTAAATATGTCAATTTATAGTAGGTATATCTTAACTGGAGATTTACACGATGATAACAATCAGACTGGAAAAACAAATTTAGAACAAGTAATTCAAAAAAATATCCAAGATTCCAAAGAAAACACGGAAATTTTCATTACGGTTTTACTTGTGTGCGTGTTTTTGTGTATAAAAGTGGAAGAGGTTGTTTATAAGATACGACCGCAAGATTAACGTAGAATTACGACAGCCTGTCTTAGACAACATTTTTTTTGTAAGCTTTGAAAATACACTCGATGAGGGTTAAGCATTTTTATGGTGTGAAGCGGTATATTTTTCCGTATATTTTCCGTATATTATTTTTGCTTTAAATAGTTCCAAAAATAATTGAGGGGCTTATTAACGTTCTCACTTCCCGGTGAAAATTGATTGGTGATGTTCCACTGTTCCTTGTTGTGTTTCGGTGACAGTATCAACAAATCGTAATAATCACACTGCTGTGCATTTGCAGCAGCATCAAACCTCAGTTACAGTTTAATAATAACGATTCATTATGCTCTTCCAAATACATTTAGTAGCCTTGAAAAAAGCCGATTGCTGCAATAGCAATTTTCATTCAATTATCGCATAAATGCTTCATGGTCATATAGCGCGTGCTATCCGCTCTGACATAACAAATTTTTCGAACGTTGTGGCATGGTATAACTGGAAAAAGAGGTGTGACCTAATTATTGCCAGTTATACCATTCTACAACATTCGAAAAATTTTATTTCGTATGTCGTAATACTAATGTACGAAAAATACATCTCATTCATTCTGGCTCAGAGCGACCTTTTAATAAGCCCCGCCTAGTTCCTTCAGATTTTCTCAGTTTCGTAACACGGATGTACAAAAATGATTTCTTGTGGACATTCTGTCGAGCCGGACCGATAGAGTTCTCATAGAGGCAGCGAAATAACTTGTATTGTGCCGTGTTGCGCGGCTTGGAATTGAATTTGAAAAAATCATCTCCATCATCATCTTCCGCTGTGATTGCTGAAATCTCCTGTTGAAATGTTTCCAGAAAAATTGGAATTTATAATACTTATCAGCAGGAAAAATTTCTTTCGCTGCTATTTTCATTTCTTCTAGTGATTTTTGATGTTTCATTGTTTCATATATATATGTTGCCATTCTAATCCGGTATCTATGGCTAAAAGAGGACATGAATATACATGTATAAAACCATGAATTGACAACTTACTAGACATTGAATTAGGTGGTGCCGCTGAAGTTGAAGGCTGGAATCACATAACGTTCTAAATGAATACGAAGAGATGCGGAAGGCAAAGAACGTTCCTTGTTTTTTTTTCTTATACAGCAAACTGTGTGCTTTTCTTTTGTATGCAAACGAGTACGAAGCAAAAGTAATCTGCAAACGGGCTATTGTTAGTTGGAGTTTGATGGTACGAATTTGCTGATAGGATTTGACACTTCAATCCGTTTAGCGAATTTCATGACCACAAACTGAAAAGGGCTGCATGTTTTCAACATTGCTTTGAATATGCAGGAAGTGATAAATTATTTTGACATAATTAAGATTTCATAAATATTTGCTTACTGTTTTCTTTTTTAACACGTGTTTTTATAACTTTTTGTTGACAAATTTTGTGATTTTTGCCCTAATTTTCATTTTATTCTTACGGATTGAGTTCGATATCATAAATTTTCATTAACTGAGGAATCATGGTTATAAATAGAATTAACCCTGGATGAAATTTCAACTTAAAAAAAAAATTTGCTATCGCTTTTTCACTATACTTTTTATCGACTGTTAGTTTACTCAGGGGAGTTTTTTTCGGCTTCGCAGTCTTTAAAATGTGAAAAGAAAACGATATTTTTCTCTTACACCGACGTTTCGAATAATATATATTCTTTATCAAGGCTCGAGAGGACCATTTTCCTGTGAAGTGGTTCTTCGGCTAGAGCATTAATTGTCAAAACAGAAAGTAATCATCATTATGCAAATTAAAAAAAAAAAAAAACAAATTAAAAACTGTACACTTTAACGAAGCGGAACTCGTAGCACTCTCAATCAATGATTGAGAGTGCTACGAGTTCCGCTTCGTTAAAGTGTACAGTTTTTAATTTTTTTTTTTTAATGTGCATAATGATGATTACTTTCTGTTTTGACAATTAATGCTCTAGCCGAAGAACCACTTCACAGGAAAATGGTCCTCTCGAGCCTTGATAAAGAATATATATTATTCGAAACGTCGGTGTAAGAGAAAAATATCGTTTTCTTTTCACATTTTTAAGACTGCGAAGCCGAAAAAAACTCCCCTATCGCTTTTTCAACAAAAGTGACAATTTGCGCAGTTTTGCGTGTAGCGGACAGTATGCGTTTGAAAGCTTACGCTTTCACCTAAATTTTGAATGCAGTCACAGCCGTGGCAAACTGCGGCAACTAAACTTTTAAGCTACTTTTCTACAAAAAATCACGTTTTTTTAATTTTTTTAGTGTCAAGCCCAGGGTAGGGAAATGTACTGGTACGCTACAGTATTTACACGACAGCAGCAAGATTTTTGTGATTATCTCTGTGGAATGAAACACTACGCGACAGTAGCCGCTACCGAAATTTCATACGATCTGCTTCAACTCTTGCTTTTTGTCACGAATTCAGTATGAACAACAATTCTCTCGCTCACTTCTTTTTATATTGTTGTCATTGTATAGATCGTGTGTTATTGACTGTAGCTGGCTGCAGTATTAGTGCATTTATTACGAATTGAAGTGGAATCAATTTCTTTAGCGTCAATTTTTATTTGGGCACGAGAACGTTAATTGAATTTGTAAGATTCATGCTTTTATTGTCCTGTTTTTGATTAAATATGCAAAATTTGGATGAGACTTTCGCTACAGCGAACTATTTTCGAATGAAAAGGTTTAGAAGTTGAGATTCAAATTTTCCGGTGTACACGATTGATGATATTTTTCGGCAGTACATACATATTAATTATTAATTTTCCATCTTATTACTGTGCTAAACTGTCGCATGATTGCCAATTATTGTCATTCGCACAATGCGACAGTCGAGATATCGAAGCGGCTGGAGATCGGCACAAAAGAGAAAAGTTAACCGTCCGTGTTGGCTTTAAGTCACACGATTCTCTCAAATAGAGAAGCGAACAGTTGAACGCTGCTGTCGCAGTCTGCAAGAGAGGCAACAGTATTTTTCGATACGGTGTCATGCAAAAATGTCAACTGTTCGACACACTGGTCAAGCCTACTATGACCAAATTTTACAATATCTGATGAAGGGGTTTGTTTTGCAAAATATTAACAACAACTTTTTCTTTGGCGTCAAAAAACTGCAAGCTATTATTGAAGCTATAGAGCGTTTCAAAGTAATGTACTTTTTTCAAAAAATGTAAAAAAAACGTCAATATGCCAAGCTTTGAAAAGTCATAAAAAATTCAAATTCAGAGTGTCATTATCTTTACGCTTACGATGACATAGCTCCATCCGGACGTCTAGCACTCTGACGGATGGTAATTGCATTCTGGGTAACGCTTGTCGCAGCTGGGGTGGTCCCTGCAACACCTCCTCCTTTTAGTAGTACAGATGGTACGGGCCATATCTCACGGAACGCCTCCGGCTGCGCTAGGATTGGCGAGTTACTAATGGTTGTCGTTGCAGTTTCTGTTTCTGATTAGAGTTCGAGGCAGTCCATCTGGTTGCACTGGCTTGTTTCCGGGAGGCGCATATGGATTCGACTGGAAGATCGATTTAGTTTCGTCTGCTGGACTTCGTTCAGGCCCCAAACGTTGTAGATCACGTTCCCAATGCGTTCGAGAATCTAACCAGCTTCCCAGCTCCAACTGTTGTTCTTGAAGACCTTGGCCCAAACCAATTCCTTAGAATTGTACCTGATTTCTTTACTCCATGCTTGCGTTTGTACTGTTCGTCCTGCTTGGAGTGATCTGTTTTGTGAAATGCAGTTGGCGGTCTGAGCAGACCGAGCGAAGTACGTATCGTTCTACCAAGCATTATCTCGGCAGGTGCGCTTCGGCAGGGCGTAGAACAGTAGCATAACAAGAAGGTGTTGATTGCTTCGGTGAGACCTTCTCCTCCCGCCGTAATTTTCTTGAGAGTTCGCTTGAACGTGTCAATGAATCTTTCTGCAAGTCCATTGGATTGTGGATGGAAAGGTGGCGTCTTCAGGTGCAGTATGCCTTTGGTGTCGCAAAACCCCTCGAACTGCCCGCTGATAAACTGGCGTCCATTGTCGCTAACCAGTGTCTCCGGGTTCCCGAAGCGAGCGAAGATGCCCTCCAGAATTTCAATGGTGGCTGGCGATGTCGTTTGACGAGTTCGGACGACCTCCGGCCATTTCGAGTATGCATCGACCGTCAACAGGACCAGCGTAATCAATATGCAGTCTCTGCCAGGGCTTTTCGGGTACGGGCCAGGACTCCAAGTAGGTTCTAGTGTTGGTTTTGGCAGCCCGCGCACACTCGGTACGGGAAAAACCAAGTTTGGCAATGCACTCGTCGATTCCAGGCCAGTATACGTAGCTACGTGCCACCGCTTTCATTCGCTCGACACCTGGATGGCCCTTGTGCAACAATTGGAGGACCTTCTTCTGGTACTTCGAGAGAGAAGAAAGCCGGAAATGGCAGCCGGATGTGACTGACAGTTCGTCTTTACGAAGATAGAATTGCTGGCATGAGTCGGTGACGTCTGTCTTCTTGGTCGGCCAGCCTTACTGGACGTGCTGAAGCACTTTTTGGAGAACAGGATCCGCTCTGGTTTCTGCCTGGATCTACTTGAATGTGAACGGGAAGACTTCTAGCGATTGATTAACGACATCGTGGAACGTACTTTCCAGCTCGATCAATGCTATTACGTACTCCTCATCAGGCCGAATGTGGGTGTTTATCAGCCTCGATAGAAGATCTACGTAAAGGAGAAGAGTCAGCGTCCAGCGTTACAGCCTGTTGGCGGTATAAACGGGAATTCCCTTTTTAGATTCCAATATGGCCAATAACGGTTTGTGATCAGTCTCCAACGTGAAGTGTCTTCCGAAAAGCATTCGATGGAAGCGCGTTACAGCAAAGATCAAGGCCAACCCCTCCTTCTCGATCTGGCTGTAATTTTTTTCGGCTGGGGTTAGGCTTCTGGAGGCGTGACAGATTGCCTTCACGGTGCCGTCGGAGACCGGTGTGCGATTCTGGCCCCGATACCGATTGAAGATGCGTCGGCAGACACCACGATGTCCAACTGAGGATTTTAGTGGGTCAGCACCAGCGGAGACATAAGCAGTTCCTTAAAGCGATAGAAGGAGTCTTGACACGCCTTGTTCCATTCCCATCCATGGGATACCGTAGCTTCCGCATTTCAGGAACATACTTGCCATAGTAATTTACGGCACCTAAATATGATCTCAGTGACGGCAGATCGATTGGTGGTGGCATGTTGGAAATGGCGGCGACCTTGTCTGGATCCGGTCGAATGCCATCGCTATCCAAGATCTGTCCCAGATGTTTGATTTGACGCATGCTGAAGCTGCATTTCCTGATTCGAACGGTGAATCCGTACTCCTGGATACGATAAAGAACCAGCTCAAGATTTCGATTATGCTCCTCCTCTGTTTGGCCACCCACCAAGACGTCGTCCAAGAACCCACTAGTACTTTTGAATCCAGCGAGCATTGCGTCTACCAGTTGCTGAAACGCCCCCGGAGCTGATTTGATGCCAGGAGACAAGCGAGTGAACTGATAGAGCCCCTTGTGAGTGTTTTTTTTTTTTTCTTCACATAACATTTATTTGACACGGCACAAATACAATTTAATGTTTAACGGCGCCAATTATATCTGATGACTTAAAAACTAAAGCAAATTTTTTATCCTCGCTGCCGACTACGAGCTGAAATTAAGTCTAACTTAAAACTAGCATGGGATTTCCAATCAGTGTTTTGTTGTTCAATGGTCGTCTGATAATCGTCGAATGGCATGTATGGATTCGTTCTGCTGAGCCACGATGTCGTGAGTTGGGACAGAGGCTCGTAGTCCTTGGGTCCTGGTTCTATTGTGCGGGGTCTGGTTGCTGGTTTTGTGCTTAAGGTTCAAACGTGTTCTTGTCGTTTTGTTGGGTGTAGACGGAGGGGAACGGGACTAGACTGGGGCGTGGATGGATTTCAGGAAAACGTATATAAGGGACATGTAGGATAGGTCACGGCTCGCCAAGACATCACGAACAGGAACAGCCGGCTGTCTACCCTCGGCCTGCAGGGAAGCTATTAATTTAGACCTGGCGTCACGGTGTACAGGGCATGACCAAACCACATGCTCTATGTCGTGATAACCTTCACCACAGGCACAGATACCACTTTCCCCGAGCCCAACACGACGGAGGAGCGCGTCAAATCTATAGTGATTGGACATAAGCCGGGACATCACGCAAATGAAATCCCGACCTACATCCAACCCCTTGAACCACGGGTTCGTCGATACTTTGGGGATTATGGAATGTAACCACCTTCCCAATTCCCCTCTGGTCCAAGCATTTTGCCAACTGATGATCGTATTCTGACGTACAAGTGCGAAAAATTCATTAAAGGCAATTGGTCTTTCATAAATATCACCGTTTGTTGCGCCCACCTTAGCCAAAGAGTCCGCTTTCTCATTACCCGGTATCGAGCAGTGAGAAGGGACCCACGCTAAGGTAATCTGAGTAGATTTTTCGGATAAAGCACTCAGATGTTCCCGTATTTTCCCCAGGAAATACGGAGAGTGCTTAACATCTTTCATCGATCGGAGAGCCTCAATGGAACTGAGACTGTCCGTAAAGATGAAATAATGGTCCGTGGGCATTTTTTCGATAATCCCTAGGGTGTACTGAATTGCAGCTAATTCTGCGACGTAAACAGAAGCAGGATTATCGAGCTTATGGGAGACGGTTAAATTGTTATTGAAGATACCGAAGCCAGTGGACCCATCAAGAAGTGATCCGTCAGTGTAGTACATATTGTCGCAGTTGATGTTTCGATATTTATTGGAAAAAAATTTAGGGATCTGCTGCACGCGTAAATGATCCGGGATTCCACGAGTTTCTTCTATCATGGATGTATCGAAAAACACAGTATAATCAGAAGTATTTGATAAGTCGACACGATTTGGAATATTCGAAGAAGGGTTAATATTTTGGGACATGTGATTGAAATACAATGTCATAAAACGGGTTTGAGAATGAAGTTCGATTAACCTTTCAAAATTTTCAATCACGGGACGGTTCAAGACCTCACATTTGATTAGAATACGAGAAGACAGGCCCCAGAAGCGGTTTTTCAATGGTAGTACTCCAGCTAAAACCTCCAAACTCATCGTATGGGTCGACTGCATGCAACCTAAGGCGATACGCAAACAACGATATTGTATTCGCTCCAGTTTGATCAAATGTGTGTTTGCTGCGGAGCGGAAGCAGAAACACCCGTATTCAATAACAGACAATATCGTTGTTTGGTAAAGCCTTATAAGGTCTCCTGGATGGGCTCCCCACCATTGTCCGGTTATTGTACGAAGAAAATTCACTCTTTGTTGACATTTTTTCATCAGATACCTCACGTGACAACCCCAGGTGCCTTTAGAGTCGAACCAGACACCAAGATATTTGTGTACCAAAACCTGAGAAATCGTTTTACCCATTAATTGTGTTTGAAGCTGAGCAGGTTCATGCTTCCTAGAAAAAACTACTATCTCAGTCTTCTCCGGAGAGAATTCGATACCTAGCTGTAAAGCCCAAGCAGACAAATTGTCCAAGGTATCTTGCAATGGTCCTTGCAAATCGGCAGCTTTGGCTCCTGTAACAGAGATTACACTGTCGTCTGCAAGTTGTCTTATCGTGCATGAATTTGCCAGACATTCGTCGATGTCATTTACATAAAAGTTGTAAAGAAGGGGGCTTAAACATGAGCCCTGGGGAAGACCCATGTAGCTAATGCGAAAAGTTGCCAAATCGCCATGCGTAAAATGCATGTGCTTTTCGGACAACAAATTGTGCAAAAAATTGTTCAAAATTGGAGAAAATCCTTGTCGGTGAAGTTTACCCGAAAGAATGTCAATAGAAACGGAATCAAAAGCCCCCTTAATGTCCAAGAACGCAGACGCCATTTGTTCTTTACGAGCATACGCCAGCTGAATATCTGTTGAAAGCAACGCAAGACAATCATTCGTCCCTTTGGCACGGCGGAAGCCAAATTGAGTTTCTGATAGTAGACCATTTGATTCGACCCAGTGGTCTAAACGACGGAGTATCATTTTTTCCATCAATTTCCGGATACAGGATAGCATTGCAATCGGCCTATAAGAGTTGTGATTAGAAGCTGGTTTCCCTGGTTTTTGGATGGCGATCACCTTCACTTGCCTCCAATCCTGCGGTACAATGTTTTGCTCCAGGAACTTATTGAACAAGTTCAACAAGCGCCTCTTGGCATTGCCGGGTAGATTCTTCAACAAGTTGAATTTGATTCTATCTAATCCAGGCGCGTTATTGTTACAGGACAGGAGGGCAACTGAAAATTCTGCCATCGTAAAAGGTGATTCTATCGCGTCGTGGCCCGGAGACGCATCGCGAACAATATTTTGCTCAGGAACAGAGTCCGGACATACTTTCCTGGCAAAATCAAATATCCACCTACTTGAAGACTCCTCGCTTTCGTTGACCGTTACGCGATTCCGCATTCTTCGGGCTGTGTTCCAAAGAGTGCTCATCGATGTCTCCCTCGACGTCTCGTTCACGAACCGACGCCAATATCCACGTTTCTTTGCTTTAGCCAAGCTTTTAAGCTTGGTATCAAGCTCCGAATACCGTATATAGTCGTCGGGTATACCTCCCTTTTGGAAGGCCAAAAACGCGTCGGATCTTTGCGTGTAGACATCGGAGCACTCTTGGTCCCACCACGGAGTGGGAGGCCGTTCTTTGATCGTTACGCCGGGATATTTCTTCGTTTGGGCTTGCAACGCGGCGTCGAGAATCAAGCCCGCGAGGAGGTTGTATTCTTCAAGTGGTGGATGATGTTGAATCGACTCGACCGCTTTTGAAATCATTTCCTCGTATAACTTCCAATCGACATTCCGTGTGAGGTCATACGGAATGTCAATTGGTCGCATGCGAGTTGACCCGTTTGTAATTGAAATAAGAATAGGCAGATGGTCGCTACCGTGAGGATCGAGGATTACCTTCCATGTGCAATCCAACCGTAGCGACGTCGAACATAAGGATAGATCCAAAGCGCTTGGGCGCGCTGGAGGTTTCGGGATACGTGTCATTTCACCGTTGTTTAAAATAGTCATGTCGAAGTCATCGCAAAGGTTATAGATTAAAGAGGAGCGGTTATCATTGTATGGGGAACCCCAAGCCACGCCATGAGAGTTGAAGTCTCCCAAAATCAAACGTGGCGAGGGAAGAAGTTCTATTAAATCAAAGAGCAGCCGTTGCCCAACCTGTGCTCTGGGGGGAATATATATTGAGGCAATACAAAGCTCTTTACCTTGTATTGTCATTTGACATGCGACAACTTCGATGCCTGGAATCGAGGGGAGGTTAATACGATAGAAAGAATAGCACTTTTTAATCCCTAAAAGTACTCCTCCATATGGGGTGTCTCGATCAAGGCGAATAATATTAAAATCATGGAAGTTGAGATCAATATTTGAAGTAAGCCAAGTTTCACAAAGGGAAAATGCATCGCATTTGTTTTTATTTATCAAAACTTTAAACGAATCAATTTTTGGTAAAATACTTCTACAATTCCACTGTAAGACAGAGATAGAATCCTTCATATACGCAGTTGAATTAGGCATCGAAGGATACAATCGCTGCAAGGAGAGGCCATTGGGCAGTCAACTGCTTCAAAAATGATCTAACTGTTGGGAGGAATGCTGTAAGAAAAATTTTAATTGGATCGGGTACATTGAAAGTTTCAAAAATCCAGTCCACAATGTCAGAAAATTTCACTAATCCAGAGTTTGTTTCATCAACTGGGAGTGTAAAAGGAGCAACTGGGGTTTTAGATGTTCCTGGCAGTGCTGGGAACTCCTTCTGGGACTTTAAATTTGCCAGCCCAGGAGGAGTTTGCTTCGGTTTTTCCGCAGCACTGTTTGGTTTGTTTGTAACTTTCATTTCACTTTGAGAAATCTTAGGACCTTTTCTGGGAAGTTTAGGAGAGGAAATTTTTTTCCTCTTTCTAGACTCCCCAGGATTGGCGTAAGATGCTCCCGCTGGTGAATCGTCAGAATCGGTTTCATCAGAGGACAACAGATCGAAGGGGTTCGAAGTAACGGGAGAAGTGGTAACGGTCTTCTTCAGCATGTCAGCGTAGGAACGCTTTGAACGCTCTTTGAGAGACCGTTTTATTTTATCCCTGCGCTGCATGTACACCGCACATGTCGAGAGCTCATGCAGATTTTCTCCGCAGTGAATACACTTTTCAGCGTTAACACTGCAAGAATCTTCCGCATGAGACTCCCCACACTTGCCACAACGTGCCTTATTGCAGCAGTAGGCGGCTGTATGGCCTAACTGCTTGCAATTCAGGCAGTTCATGACGCGGGGCACGTAGAGCCTCACAGGGAGACGAACCCGGTGGATCGAGACGTGGCTTGGTAGTGCAGACCCGGCGAACGTAACTCGAAACGAGTCTGACGGAGTGTATACTGTTTTGCCACCGATGATCGATGCTGACCGCAATTGCTTGCAGTCGAGCACCTTTACTTCGGGACACGTTTTGTTCTTAAAGCACCCTTTGGCACTTTGCAGTATACACTCGACGGACAGACTCGAATCGGTTATGACACCGTCGATCTCCACGTCTCGTGCGGGTATGTAAACGCGATACTCGCGTGTGAAGAGCTCAGAGCAAGCTATATCGTTGGCCTCTTTCAGGTTACCGACCACGACACGGAGCTTGTTAGGCCGGACCTTGGAAATTTCGGTCACGCCCTTGTACTCCTTCGTCAGGTCTTTAGAAATCTGCAAGAGGTTCAACTTTTTCGATTTCGGTCCTGCCTATGGCCGAAAATAAACAGTATAGCTGCCCTGGGCTCCGTCTGGGTAAAGCCTGGGGCGAGGGGGGACTGAAGAATGAACAGGGGAGGGGGTAACAGAAGGGTCAGGGTCAGAGGGGTTCGGGGATGGTGGCGCGGGAGGCGAGGGATCTACATCCATCGCGCTAAGTCTAGCGCACTAGCGCTGACAAGAACACGTACCTTTTTATTTCTCCCTCCCAGTAAGGTTGGTTGTCCGATCGTTCGAAGTAGCAGCCGTTACAGCCAGCAGCACCAGTACAGCAGCACCAAACAGCCACCAGCAGCGAGCCAGGTGTGAGATCACTCCACACAGCGATACAACTCGCTGACACTGATGGCTTCTTCTTTTTCCTCGTTTGTGTCTCGTCCACTGCTGTAGCACCATCCAGCCAGCAGCCAAATCGGCTTACGCACCAGCTGGCAGTCACGATGCGAAACAGTTGCACAAAGGCACGACCTTGAACCCGGATTTATTTCACTTGACCAGGCAAACAATGCCAACACTTGTTCACACGTCTTTTGTTTTATACTCTATCGGACCGATCACCAAACACGTCCAGTACTGATGCGTGTTCGGCACAGAATGATTCCCTTGTGAGTGTTGTTGGTGAGAAGGTTTTGACAGCTTTTTTTTCCTGCGTGGGCTCATCACTGCGACCAGAGATTGGATCTATTGTGATATTTTGGCAACTTTTATCCACCTGAACCTGTAAATAGGCATCGGAGAGGTCGATATGGCTGGAATACCGACACCCCGACATCTTCGCAAAAATATCCTCAGGCAGCGGTAGCGGATATTGGTTCGGCTCGAGGACGTCGTTCAAACCAGTAGAGAAATCCGCACAGATGCGAATCCGTCCGTTTGGCTTCCGAACGATCACTATTGGCGCCGCCCACTCGGAGTAATCAACCGGTTTTAGCACGCCAAGTTGATGCAGTCGTTGGATTTCCTCATCGACGGCTCCCTCCATGCTGTACGACACGGGACGTTTCGGCCGGAATAACGGCCTAGGATTTCGTCGTAGTGGTAGATTGACCTTGGTTTTGCAGCAGACGTGAAGACGTCAGGGAACTTTGATTGAATCGCCCCTACGCCTGGTTGAGACTGGCTACTGATTTGGTTGCAGAACGAGTTGATTGGAACGTCCCATAGGCCGAAGTTGTCCAGCCAGTCGGCACCTAGAACTGATAGAGAAATTTCCGGAACCATGACACGACACAAACCTCGTTTGGAGACACCGTTGATTGATACGTCACACCAGAACTCGGATGCGATGTTTAGCGGTTCTCCGGATGCTGTCACCGCTTGGCATGAAGGCGGAGATGTTTCTGGTTCTCCAATCTTCTTCCACATGTCGGCGGTGATAATGCTGATGTCCGACGCCGTATCAACTTGTAGTCGGACCGGAACATGGTTTATCCGCAACTCCGAAAATTTCCTCCCACGGCTAACTGTGTTTACGGAGTCCACTTTGGTTGACTCCTGGCTCCAAGCATTCTTTTTCGCATTGCCGGATGATGATTTTGCAGCGAAGCAGGCACATTAGCCCTCTTTATGCCCCTTCTTTCCGCACTCTCGGCATTGATGACCCCGAAACTGGCAGTCCTTCGAATAGTGCATTCCTCCACACGACCAGCACGGAGAAGTGGCTGATCTGCCCTGGTTCCATTACCCGCAGCAGCCGACGAATGACGTGACGGCTTGACAGGTTTGTTGATGTTGTGCTTCACAGCTCGCACTGTTGCTGAAGGTTTTTCTACCAGCACGGTGTCGTTTTTGAGGTTCGTCAGGGCTCTGCAGTCCACCACGATCTTCGCCAACGTTATCTCTGACGATTCGTCAGCTTCGTGATCAGCCGCATCCGAATATCGGAGTCCTTCGAGGACTTGAGGCCACAAACAAAAACTAGGCACTTAAATTGCTCCTCGGATAGGTCGGCAAGTTTAAAACCCACACAAGCACGGTTTACCTTGCAAGAGTATGACACGATGTCCTCTGTATCATCTTTGACGGTCTGCAAGCACTGATACCACTGATGAAAGATCGAGACAGTAGAAAAGCGATTTTAGCTTCGCGGTAGTTTCGGTGAAGCCAAACTCCTTGGACAGTTTTGGGAGAATGAAACTTTTGTACCGCTCGTGCGCCGCTGGGTCGAGTTTCCTCATAAGGAGTCGGACTATGGCGGAATCGTCTAGCTTACTGGGTCTTAATCGAATAGCTCCTCGTAACGTGAATACCATGAATCAAAAGTGCACCCTTCGTCCGGAGCGTATCGAAATTTGGTGATGTTGCCAGCTAGTGCATCCAGTGCTACGTCATCGCGGGAGAACTCCTTTACTGCCGTTATCTCGCAGACTGACGTATGCGCAATTTTTTCAAATATGGGGTTCTCATGCCATTTAGTTCGTTATTCGAAGACCCATCTTTTGGTATCTTTCTTTTAGTTGTAACTTATTCGTACGTTGAATAAAATCAAGAAAACAAAATGACGTATGCACTATTTCGATACAAAAGTGACAAGTAACCCGTTCGTTTTTGGGCCGTATTGAAAAACTGATCAAATGGATGTACGTCATAATGTTATATCACGGCAGTTTAGGCATTGTTGGGTTGCTGACATCTCCTGGTATAGATGAGCGATCAGCTGCTGCTGCTACATCAGGATCTGCAGCAGGGACTCCTGGAACAACTCTGGCGTCGTCATCGCAGCTAACCTCCTACTTGATGCTCAGTCTCTCGTCGACGAAAAATCACTTATTTTCGTGCAAAAAACCCGCAAACTGACTCGTTTTTTTACTCGTCGCCAAAATGTTGCGATATTACACTCACGATTACACACAACAAGAGAAAATATAGCTTTATTTAAAAGTTAACGAAGTGTAACGAGATATATTAAATAGGATATATGTACTTGTGCAATGCGGATATCAGAATGTCATTATCTTCACGCTTACGATGACATAGCCCCGTCCAAAAGTCTATCACTCTGACGGATGGTATTCGCGTTTTGGGTAATGCAACAGCAATAAAGAAAAAATATTATGAAACAGCTAACGAAAAAAACTTTTTTTTTGGCTGATGGCCAGCGAATCGCTGGCAGCGATTCCCCACTGTGCGATCAGTCAATATTTTCATTAATCTAGTCAGAACCCAAATTATCAGTATTGATAGCTGGTTGCAGGGTATCAACGAGAGCAACCTTCTGAAAAACATCAATACCAGTACAAATCAACATGATGATACTAACACCAGTGCAAACTTTTTAAGTGTAGTAGTGTGGAGCTGCCAAATACATTGAAAAAAAAAATCACAGGAGGGTTGTGTGCAAAGCCACGACCGCAAGGTTGAAGTAGAATACTTTTACACAGCTCTACTTACGGCTGTACATTAACCTACGGCCGGCGAATCGGTTCGCGCCGCTTTTCGCGTTTAGCCTGGCCTAATGCGCACGGCCAACACAATAGAAAGGTGTTTTCATATGAAAATTAGACATGGCATTACTGGAGTAAGTGTTGGCAAATGCATCTACCGCTAATACCGCCGCTATCGTAAGAAAGCGCGTCGTTTCATGTGGGGAATAATATCAACAACAAAAAATGACGCGCGTCTAAGAACACCTGAACTGTTTCGCCATGCCGCTTCCATTTACTTCCTTATAACATCGACCTCATGGAAGTACCGGCTGCACCTACCGCTGAGGCTGTTACCATACTGCTACTGGCACACAAAGCTATTAACTCTTCAAATTAAGTGTTTTATTTGTCCTCAAAAGAACAATTGTTCAATTCCATATCGGATATGATGCAATCGCATCTGTGTAATATTACCGACAGTTATATCCTTCTGAACAAAATGATCCAACTTTTCCATTAGAGAAAGTACTGGCTGATGTACCGCAAAAATCTCGCCCGATCGCTTGCGTTGGCGTTCAGCCTGACAGAGGCCTGAGACGTGGTGACCAACCACAGGGCACGTGATTTGTTTAATTTGAAGGCAGCCACAGGCGCAACCCGCTGCTATCTTTTGTTACTGCTGAGTGCTGATATCTGCTGCTACTGCTGTCAACGTTGTGGACGGTCCATCCAGCTCACCATCCGACTGATGAATGTAGCTAGTTTTCTCAAAAAAACTCTTTTATAGCCGAAGGGTGCAAGAAATAGGCCACGCCTTTCTTTTCAGTTGTACCATTTTCTAATGTTCTTTAGACGAATTATTCCACAATTCGCATTTGATTTTTGTATCCAGCGAATAAACACCGATGGTGCTCTCACACACGCAACGATTCAACCCCTAACCGTAATGCGGCTTATAACATCAAGCGATTTCGTTTGCTCGCTGTTGCGTGTTGCATCATGTTGCAACTTGGCAGGTGCGAGACGACGAAATTCTGTTCCTGCTGATTGATTGAATCGATTTCATATTAGCTCTGCATAGTCGAACTAACTGCTTTTGTGAATGCGTTCTAACAGGGTAGTTTGTTATTCAAAGTCGGTTATGCTGATCGCAGCCTTTGCGCTGTTCCTACAGTGGGGGGTTTACTAAATAAAGTGAAAATTAGACAACTACAACAGAATTTGATTGCATCCCGCACAGAATGTCTGCTTGTGTTGAAGCCAGAAAATTATTAACCTTCAATTACTTGTTTAGTTGCCCTGAAAAAGGCATTTTGCGGTTCAAAATCGGTTGCTGATCGCAACCTTTGAGCTGTCCTAACAGTGGGGGAATTAAGATGCACGGACAACATGCACTGTATGAATTAGACGGGCGCGACAGATTTAAATTGCTAGGATCCAACACAGAATGCTTGCTTGCGTTGTCAAAAATTATTAACTTGCAATGACTTGTTTATTTGCCTTGAAAAGGCATTTTGATGTTTAAAATTGGATTTCCTGATGGCAAACTTCATGCTGCCCCAACACGGGGGGAATAACGGCAGTCTGGCGACATACGCTGAGAAGAACCGCGTTGCTCCTGAGACGTGGTGACCAACCACAGGGCTAGTGCTGCTGCTAAGGCAGGACGACTGCTGTTGTCGCTGTCTAGAACTATTACGAGCGGCTTCGACTGAAACAGGCTCTTATATAGGCCAAATAGCATGTTTTCAATTGCAAGGTATATGATTCTGTCGACCGTGCTTGGGAAGCAATCATATAACGACCAATCAGAGGTCGAATTTTTCGTTTTGACAAGGCTTGACTATTTTCAATAGTACAATAGTGTGAATAATAAAATTGCAATTATCTTCATTTGGGAAGAATCTTTGAAGATTTTCCAATCTATTGCTGCTAGAACGAAGGAAATCCATCTAATACTAACCGATTTATCAGCATTCGAAATTGGACATATTTTTCACTTTTTTCGGTTTTAGATTTTTATTTCACATCCCTATGTAGCCGAACTTCCTGACAGAAGTATTCTACTTCAAAACGCTAGAGCATGATTTGCTTTATGCCCAACACGCAATCATTGTACTGGTTCCAAACTACATCTACAATTGCGCTAAAAACACACAATTTTGTACTGGTTCCATCCAATCAGAGTAGAAAATAAAGCCAAATATCAAGCGAGAGTCCGAGTTTAGTCTAAATTAAACAGTCTAAACAGTGCCTTTCTTACTCAACACAGCCGACACTATAGTATACCAGCGATTCTTGAAAACTTGTAAACGATTTTGCGACAATGTCATTTCCTAGTCTACGAGGCTCCTCCTCCACTGAAAGTTTCCCACGAAAGTGAAGTATGAAAGGTAGTAAACAGAAATTTCACCTTCATTTCCATTCCTACCACGGCGAAAAAGGAACAGGCAAAATCTCATCCATCTCGTGCCGGCGCCAATTTCCGATAGGTCAAATACAACGTCTGCAGCGCGAAGGAAATGCCTTAACGCTTGTGCTGAAGCATTCATCTATTCGGTGGCTATTATGGAATAATTAATAACTGCTAAAGCGCTGATAATGTTGCCATGAGAATAAGAGAACGAAAATAGTCCTTAGCTAATCTAGTCTAATTTGAATTTGTTAATTAACAAATACTTTCAGAATCTGCTAGTTCTCGTTTGAATAGTGTTGGCCTCCAGTTTGTTACCTTTCCCTGGCCAAATTTCCAAGTATTGTACTTAGAGCCGTATTAAGAGCTGTGGGGGCGCCGGAGCCACAAAACTTGTGGGAGCCCTTTTCTGTTGTCAACAATTCAATGAAGGAATTTATTATATAAATATATAAGTTGAAGAAAGGTTATAAAAGAATTGTGTTATTTTTTTTCAAAGTTCTGTTTTTTTAAAGTATCACGTTTTTATTGTGTTTTCAATGTTTTGTGTTCAGCCAAACAAAAAATTTGAAATTTTCAAAATTCAAGAGCTAAAAATTATAAAATTCAGGAAGTCAGAAAGTCGTAAATATTAAGAAGGTACAAAAGACTTAATGTCTGAGACCCGCAAAGTAGAAAAACCATGAAATTGAGTAGTGTTCAAAGACTGATAGATCCGTCATTAGACATGCAATTGCCCGCCTGTTCCCCTGCTCATCGGTGCATCGCGCTGTTTTTGCCAGCTTTGGAATGTCATTTTCCATAATCGTTGTACACCTCGCGAAGACATAACAAAAACCTAAATTAATCCACCTAGCGGTCAGACTCAGCCTTTCTCATTCAAACTTATTATTTGTAAAAATAGATTCACATGAATGCTTAAATCCAAAAAGGTATATTCACTCTTTGGGTTCTAAAATATTGATGTTGTAATTAAAGTATAAAATATGAAATTTGACGTAATGTTAGTGCTTCATAAATAGCGAAATATAAGAAATGACTCTTAATTTTGAACAATTCAATCACGAGCGATATCGGGAACGTTCAAATAGTACGATACCAGATTTAAATCATGTTGAGGCCATATATATTGATCTAAGCAGCTATAGTGTTGAATAGTCTTTGAATTTCTTTTCTTTACAAAACTTTTGAACAGTGTATCAAATTTTTATGAAGTTTTTTACTTGTAAGTTTGAGAGATGACTTGTTTGTATGACACTAGTTATGTTCAAATAAGTCGTGTAATACTTGAGATAATAGACTTTCGTTCTTTTACAAATTAAAACATAACGGTTGCTTAAGTTTGATTACAATCAAATGAAAAGGGAACGTATGGGGGAGTCAAACTTTGAAACCACGTGTTCAATCATAATTCATCAGTATATCCCTCACTAGCCCGTTCATCTGATATCAATATTGTTCAGATCGGTTGTGTAGTTTCTAAGATAATGAAGTTTCGTGATTTTCACATTTCAATACATTACAGACGAAGTTACAGTCCGATTCTAGTGAAATTCAATAGGGTGTTATGAGGCAGCTAGACCTTTCATTTGACACTAATTTTGTAGAAATCGGTTCAACCATCTCTGAGAAAAGTGAGTGAGTTTATGTAGTCTTCGGAATATGTTCCATTTCATAGCTGGATTTCACATTTTTAAACATAACAGGAAAAGTAATAATCCGTTCGCAAAAAAAATCATTAGGGTCTTATGGGGCAACAAGACTTTCCATATGACACTGATGAGATCAAACAGTCTCCAGAACACGTTTCTTTCCATAACTTCTGAACCATATGTTCAATCTTCATAAAATTCAAAAGTTGAGGGTTTTTAGGTAGCCCGTTCATTTGAAACCAATTTTGTTCAAATCGGTTGTGTAGTTTCTGAGATATTGATGTTTCGTGATTTTTACATTTTGATACATAACCTCTAAACTAGAAATCAGATTACAATAAAATTCAATAAGGTCTTAAAGGGCAACTAGACCTTTCATTTGCAATTGATTTCATTGAAATCGATTCAGCCATCTCTGAGAAAATCGAGTGAGATTGGGAGAGCGTTACACACACACATGCAGAAAATGCTCAGCTCGTCGAGCTGAGTCGAGTGGTACACGCAAGCTTAGGAGAATGACTGGAGAGCGACTGACGACTTTTCCCTCTCTTCACTCTAACAGCCTCATGCATGCGCTATTCATAAGAGCTCACATACAGCTACAGCTTAAACAAGGCAAAGAAACGGTGTTGTGTTGCGTACGACAGCTCATTCTTGCGCATGTATTTTGTTCGTTCGGACATGACAGCCTAGTTTGCTCATTTTGAGGATGTCCTGTTCCTGTTGACAGCCTGCTGATCGGCTGCGGCTGACGTCGACTTCCATTTTTTCGTTTCTCCTGTTTCACAGGCCGGTGGCATATTGAATACAAACCAACCCGGCTATTGTTGATATTATTTCCCACGTAAGAAAAAACGTGCTTCGCACTATCTCTCTTTCATTCTTTCATCGGCCTTACTGTCGTGATCATAATCACGACATCCCGCTCGGATTCGTGTTGAAGGATGTCGGAAGATTGTAGGCTGTCATTTACGACAGCTTGGAAATACCAACACACATATGAAGAAGAAAAATAACAGTCCGTATGGAGTTGCATGTGTACTGTCGTCAGTTGCTGTCGAACTGTTCACCGAACGTGTGGGGAGCAGTGAGAGCTGTGCAATACAATGAGAGCCGGATCAGTTGAAAATTTGCTGTCATTGTCTTGCAGTCATTTTCATAACACTGGGTATACGACATTCGGCCCTTTTGAGCACTTTTATACCTTTAGTTTTTGTAGTGATTGCTATACCTTTCTAGGAGAAAGGCAAAAAGTGAAATGATAGAAATGACTTTTAATTTCAACTTCAATCCCGAGCAAGGCCGCAAACATTGAAATAGTACAATATTAAATTTAAATGATGTTGAGGCCACATATTTTGATCGTAGCTATAGTTTTAAATAGTCTGCGGGTTTCGTTTCTTTCTATAACTTTCAAACCACATGTTTAAACATTATGAAATTCATTGTTTAAGGGTTTGAAAGCCCATTTATTTGAATTCAACTATGTTCATAGCTTCTGAGATATAAGAGCGTTTTTCACATTCTGATGCAGCGCCAAAACTAAAAGTTTGATTACAATGAAATTTAATAGCAACCTAAGCGGCAAATAGACCCTTAATTTGACACCAAGATAGAAAGAATCGGTCAGATCATCTCCGAGAAAAGTGAATGCGAAAGAAAGGTGCACATACACACGTACACACCCACACACAAACACAAACACCTATACATGCATATATGCAGAAAATGCTCGATTCGTCGAACTGAGCAGAGTAGTATATGACATTCGGCCATTTCAATCATTTTTCTACCTTTTAATTAGCCAGTGATCGTTAGGAGAAAGTCAATATATTTACTTTCATTATGTGATTTCACATTTTTATTAACAACGGACAAAGTTACAATCCGATTGCAGTGGAATTCAATAGCAACCTATGGGGCAACTAGACCTTTCATTTGACACTAATTTTGTGAAAATCGGTTCAGCCATCACTGAGAAAAATGAGTGAGTTTAAACAACCTCAGGATAACTTTTCTTTACATAACTTTTAAACCATATGTTCAATCATAACGAAATTCAAAAATTAAGGGTTCTAGAGACAGCCCAATCATTTGAAACCAATTTTATTGAAATCGGTTGTGCGGTTTCTGAGATATTGATGTTTCGTGATTTTTACATTTTGATACATAACCTCTAAACTAAAAATCCGATTACAATGAAATTCAATAGCAACCTATGGCGCAACTAGACCTTTCATTTGCATTTAATTTTATGAAAATCGGTCCAGCCATCTCTGAGAAAAGTGAGTGAGAAAAAAAAGTTGCACATACATCACACACACACACACACACACACACACACACACACACACACACACACATACACACATACATACATACATACAGAAAATGCTCAGTTCGTCGAAAGTAGTCGAGTGGTATATGACATTCGGCCATTGGGACCACTTTTATACCTTCGGTTTTTCCAGTGATTGCTATACCTTTCTAGGAGAAAGGCAATAAAAAGTAAGCCGATCGATTTCCTGCTTCAACGCTGACGGTTCCATCATGTTTTATACCTTGACACATTAATAGTGTAATCGTTTCATTAGTGAGACATGCCTCGAAGCACGGCGAACGTCACTCATCAGACGGCGGCGGCGGCGGTGGCAGACCTCAAGCGAAGTTCCTTGGAGTGTTTCTCATCGTATCGATGCCGTCTTTTTTTCTTGTAGAGCAACCATGCCATTGCATAATGATCCCATATGCTACCGAAGAGTACAGAGCAGCTCGTACGCAGCGGATCGCGGCCGTTTTAGCAGTTTGTTCCGAAAAGATTGTTATTTTTATTTGTTCACCCAATCGGAACCACGCGCAACCGCACACACAAACCGGCGGCGGAGTTAAGTCAGTGTAAATGGCATCTAGCCAGCAGCTCCAAAGCCCTCGTGTTGTTGTTGATCCGTAATCTGTCGAAGTAGATTGAGGCCAAAACAGCGAGTTAATTCTCAGTGTCACTGAATGGCTAAAACTGCAAAAGCGCCTCTGAGGCGCGCGTACGCGAACTTATTGCGCGTGATCTCGTTGCTTCTGAGCATCGCAACAAACCAGCAATTCAAGCCGAGGAAGCAGTTTATCAAGTATTGCGAAATTTTTTCTCCAGCTCCTTGAACTGGTTCCACCTACGAAGTGAACGAATTTTTCACCCCAAACAAGATATGTTTCCATTTCCTTCCATCAGCCCAGCAAGAGCGAGTTTCGTTTCGACTTGTCACACTCAAAACACAATTTGCATAATTTAATAAATTGGTTCGAACTACATACTAACTCATAGAGGATAGATTAGGCCGCCGTACAATTACCACCTAATGTTGGGAGGTAATGTTACCCCACAACACCACCTGCGCCATTCGTGCACCCGCCCATGATGTCAGATTTTCTCTCATTCAGGTGATACTCATACCGCAATTACCTGTTAATGAAGATAATAACTGGTTTCATTATAGCACCGTCAAGTGGAGATGAAAAGGCGGACCCCGGGGTGGAAGTTCGATGCATTTTTGTTTACTGCGAATTCAACATTTATACGCATGTGCACTAGAGATGGTCGGGTACGGGTATTTTTACCCGATACCCGTACCCGACGGGTTCGGGTAGGGTTTCGGGTAACGTCAAAAAATATTTTTCGGGTTCGGGTCGGGTACGGGTAATTTAAAAACCAAGGCTTCGGGTTCGGGTCGGGTACGGGTTTAAAAAATTCTCAACTGGTCGGGTTCGGGTCGGGTACGGGTAATTCGATTTTCGTGCATTATGAGAATTTAATTATAAACTTTTCAAACCTAGGTGTTTTAGCATAGTCTTGGTTTGGAAGGAAGAAACGGATACGAAGCTGTGGGAAAGTCAAATGAATCAGAATGAGTTGTCAATTTGAACCAGGAGAAAAAAGTATCTTTTAGTAGCAGGTATTGTAATAACTTGAAGGTATCGCCTTATTTGATCAAATATTCAACGCAAGCCTTTTTTTGTATTCAGTGTGGTTAACCAAAATATTTTGGTTTATTTTTACGTAAAATAATAAATTTCATAAACTTTCAGTAATAATCCTGCCAGCGTATTTCGATTATGAAACTTGCGCTTTCTGGATTTACGGTGCAAGCCGGCTTTCTTTTGAAATTTGAGGAATTGCTTAACCAACTTCTGTTTTATGTAGCGACAATTTTATAGTTGCACCGGCAACGTCATCACTGTGGAAGGATGATTGCATTTTACTTGACTGTGGACTTATTCGAAAAATACTTATCATGATAACTTTTAGACACGCAATAAAATTAATAATATTTTCTGAAACATAATGTTTCTGTCCTTTGGTAAGCTACGAGTTTAGAAAGTTTGCCGATTTTTTTAAAGCATTTTTGTGGTTAAAACGTGTAATATGTGGAATTATTATACGGGTATCAAAAGAACTGTCGTTTGGTAACAATTTCGAACTATACACTTCATCACGGTTGAATGTTGATTTCGTTTCACAAAATAGTGAGGTATAAAATTGTAAAATTATTGCAACTCTGCGAAATCGTGTCAAATAAATATGTGAACAAAAAAAAAGTCTGCGTAAATTTTTTTTTTTTTTTTTTTGCATGATTGACCGCCCGCGGTTGCTACTCCGTTATTGCCAGATCAGCTGTAGTTTCACAGAGAACCAATGGATGATGCTTGGGATTATCATTCATCCTCAATGTGTAAAAACTGGTGACCTTAATCTTTATATTAGGCAATACCAGCGCCGGCCGCATCCGAATGCAGGTCAAAGAAGGAGTGTGTATAGGAATATGTTGACGCGATACTCGCTTTATTGGAAGCCGAGAACACCTCTGCACTTCCACGAGAAATCACTGGGATGTTGGCGAGAAGGGTAAGGTTTACAGCAGGTTTCGTTTTGGTAAACGATGCGCTGAGTTCTAGTACCGGGTTCATGATAACAAATATCGCGCGTACGAGTTCATTATATCTTCTACGGAAATCATTACGCGATCCGAACTCATTCCGGTTGATGATGTAACACCGCAAATAAAACGCACGCGAGGATACCGGACCAATGACTCAATCAAGACAGACTCAAAGATTCGAAAATCTGTTTATAAAGTCATTATGCCACTACCGAAACATATCTCTCATTGATTCATCTCAGCTGACTACACAATGTTACGAAAGCTACGAGAGTTGAGTCTACGTAAACGCCTCGCCACTCCTATCACTTCTTCGAAAATTATAACACGGTTATAACCAATCTGTAGAAAATACGACCTCATGAAAGGTACCGACGCAAAGTCTCTAGATATTCGGTGACCCGGGGCTTTGAGCTTAACAGGTTGACTAACGACGTTTCTTGTAAATTGTTCGTCTGTTCTTGAAAAGCGATTTCCTGATTTGAGACCGATTTAAAGCAGAAATAAACATTAGAGTGTTATTAGGACCACGCACAGTGTGTGGGGTATATTCTAGTGGAAGGCAAAATGTTATACTACACTATGTGGACGATTTGAACTAACATATTAAAGAGTTGGGTCACTATATTTCGAAAACATTTATATGAGCAGAACTCTCCCGGGCCGGAGACGCGTTTACACCGAAGCATTATGCACGACCGCTCAATCCACGCCTACCGACGGAGACGCTCGGGAGCACGATATATCATGCCGATTCTTTACAAGTTGTTACTACGAGTGTTGCCTAGCAAATAGAAAAATTGGCAAAGTTTTATGCATCCAAAGCCCCAATAGTTTAAAAAATGCAGATATGCAAATTGACCAAAATATATATCTTAATTTTGTTGACAAAATGCCAAACTAGTCATAATTGGGACATAGTATACAAAAACCTCTGCTCAAAAGCTAGGAAAATCGAAAAAATTGAATCATAAGATTTCGACTTCGACTAGCAGTCTCGTCGTATTGTTCACTACGTGCACTACACCAGGTGTTGTTAGTGGGGGCTCCATACCAATTTCAAGAATAACTAACAAAAATCAAAAGCTAAAAAAATCCATCAAACAGTATCAATGATCAACTAATATTGCTCGCTGTGTACCATTTCTAGTGCACAAAATGAAAAAAAAAATACATGTGACCCACTCTACCATAAGTTAACTCTTGAAATCAATGAGTGATGCGAACGAGAGGCATAAAACAGACCAAAAACCTCTCTGCGCAGTGCACTTATCGATGTACACAATATTGTTATGTATCTACATACATAGCGTGTACGCGTGTGGCCAGTAGATTTGGTTTGCAAGACCGATGTGTTAGTGTTGATTCCGTGCACTCCCGTCAGTGAACTTGAAGAGATGAGAACAAACACGGAGAGCGTTGAAATTTGACAAAGTTGTACACTCTCCGCAAATCGCATGCTGCTTCTTTCAAGCATTGAATGCAGCTTCATTAGAGAAGGGGTAGGTGGGAAACTGAGTGAGGCCGAGGTCATACAGGAAACGATGCGGCACGAACATCATCTTTCCCCACGTGAAGGAATAACTTCAACAGTGACGCGCGTCCGAAACTGACGCGCGTCCGAACACATCCCGAACCGTTTCAATGCTATTCGCGCCGCATAACCCTCGGCCCCAGCGTCGAGGCAAAAAACCCGATCAAAGCTAAAGATCACAAAGCGGCTCTCTCTCACCCTATTCCTCTTGCCATTCAAATAATAAAAAAAACACGAGCAAAATACTAATACTTAAGGGCTATTCCCACTGCTTCCGTTCCGGGACCGGGCCGGGACCGGGCTCGTCCGGGACTTTTCATGCATTCACACTGCGCCGTGCTTGAACCGTGCCTGCGCTGCGCTCTGGCTGAGAAATGTTGATGTGTGTATGTGAAAGAACGTCATTCTCGTTTTTTCATACCGCAGCTCACTCCGCGCGAAATATGTCACTACAACATACACGTATCCACCCGAGTGCCTTCCGTGCACTCTCCGGCCAACACAAAGTATCGTCGGCAACGATAGTTTTTCTCTCGCACTGCGGCAGCACGACGGCAACTCAACGCTGTCCCGGTCTGGGCACGGCGCGTCGGTGTGAATGCGTTCATAAGAACGCATGCAATCAATCTCAAACGAGCCCGGACGACACGCGGAACAGCCACGGCCCGGTCCCGGAACGGAAGTAGTGGGAATAGCCCTTTATCGTGCGTCTGTTCTCCCACGGTATTCACACAAACCCACGGTAAGCGCTCACGAGAAACGCGTTCCGCCACCAAGAACATGAGGTTTTTAGCAATGGCTTCACTTTCACCGGAAAAACGAAACAGCCTAATTTCGTATAACCTTTTTCTCCACCCCTTACAATTAATAAAATCGTGATTACATCACCGAAACACTACGTGAGATGCGATTATGGCACTTTTCACAACAAGAACTTAATTGATCGGCGCGGAGCATTCGAAAAAAAAAAACGAACCGCACAGGTCAAGCGCTCGCACCGAACTCCTGAACAAAAAAAAGTCTGCGTAAATATATATAAACTTAAAAATCCGAAGAAACTGACTAGAAAAATCGGTGTTTTACAGACAAATCTGCACATTTAGTATTCCTGATGTTACTAAAAACTTAGTTCGATTCATGCTCGGGTTACAGCAGAGAGATAGTTACACGCTATCAAAAAACGACAAATGTCCGTTTCATCTGTTTCGACCGATTTTTTGTGTAGTGTTCGTTTCTCCCTCCCAGGTCTTGGTTTGCACTATGATCAGGAATGCCGCATGTACAGAAATTTCTGTGTTATACCGAATTTTAGATTCCAGGTTGCTACGATGTGCACATAAAACTCGTCGTTTATTTTAAACTCTACCAGACATGAATTTCTCATCATTCTCCGTGTTGTTCTAGTAGGGTAAATTAACATATAGTGGATCCCGATCAGTCGAAAAAAATCAGGATTATAACCAATCTTGATATATTGTAACGCACTGTTTTGCATCAACTTGCGTTCTACACTTGGTCTCTATAATTGTTAAAATATCAAAATTTCTATCAAAATTACTCGCTAATTACAACAAATTATAGCTAGTTTTGTAAGGTTTTTGGCAGAAAAAGATCAGAATTAGTTAGAATGTATACTATTTTGTCAATTGAATAACAAGTTCTGTTATATATATGCTTTAGAAAAACACACTTTTGAACATTCAAGTGTATGATAACAGAATTTGATATAATTCTGTACTTTTCATTATTCTGGCATATCAAGAATATTGCAGGCTTTGTTATTTCTATCAAGTTCAGATATATTTGTGATACCCGTTTGTTATAATCGTTCCCTTCCCTATAGTGGACCACCCGCCAGATTAATTCATTGTATGTGAAAATTCGAATGATTTTTAGAAAACTTCCATCTGGAAACATCCAGCCAGTCTGCATCACAAACACAAGTTAATAAATTAAAGGGGTCCACTATAGGGTAATTTATCCTGATCTTCTAATTGTTTCGATCTGGTTCATTATAAAGTTATTATGAATCTTTTGAAAAAATTCTATTGAATTTTTATTGATCTCTCGAAAACAAAATAAAAATTTCCAGCATTTTATATGAATCATACGCATACATACAAAATAAATAATTGAAATCCTTGATCAATTTTAATATGAGTTAACTAACACGAAAAATGGTACCCAAATTCTCCGTACACAGTTATGAATAGATATTTTGCTGCGTGATAAATATGGTCAACTTTTTCAACATCAGACGAGCGGACGTTCTCAGTGACAGGTGCTACGCTGGATTCAAGGAGAACCAAAATGTCGCCTGGAACTCTGGGTTCTTTAACATTCGTTCACATGAACAATCGGTTCTAGCCTAACTCATCTCGAGAGACCATATATGACAGTCAGTGCATAAGATGTGTGAGGTAACCAGGTATTTTGAAAAAAAAAATATATATATATAAATAAAAAAATCACAGGAGGGTTGTGTGCAAAGCCACGACCGCAAGGTTGAAGTAAAATACTTTTACAAGAGAGATAACCCGGCTGCTTGCGTGTCAGTCATTTTGGAATCGGATCGGATCGGATTCATGCTCTTCCAAAAACATTTAGTAGCCTTGAAAAAGGCCGATTGCTACAATTGCAATTTTCATTCAATTATTGCATAAATGCTTCATGATCAGATATACCCGCTGCAACTGCTACGCTATCCGTAGCCATGCCACAGTTGTGGACGCTATACGCTACCATTGGTATCCGCTGCCCCTGCATCAGGTGGCCCAGCTGCTATTGATGCTGAGATCCGCTGCAACTAGTGCGCTATCCATTGCTATGCCACAGCTGTGGTCGCTATCCGCTATCGCTGGTATCCACTGCATTGCTACAATTGCTACAAAGGGATGACTGCTGTTGTCGCTGTTTAGAACTATAATGAGCGGCTTCGGCTGAAACAGGCTCTTATATAGGCCAAATAGCATATTTTAAATTGCATGGTATATGATTCTGTCGACCTTGGTTGGGAAGCAATCATATAACGACCAATCAGAGGTCGAATTTTTCGTTTTGACAAGGCTTGACTATTTTCAATAGTACAAGAGTTTGAATAATAAAATTACGAATATCTTCATTTGAAAAGAATCTTAGAAGATTTTCCAATCTATTGCTGCAAGAACGAAGGAAACCCATCGAATACTAACCGATTCATTAGCATTTGAAATTGGACATATTTTTCACTTTTTTCGGTTTTAGATTTTCATTTTACATCCCTATGTAGCCGAACTTCCTGAGAGAAGTATTCTACTTCAAAAATCCAGGACGGGTCGGGTACGGGTCGGGTACCGGCAAATTCGGGGTATTTTTCTTTCGGGTACGGGTCGTGTACGGGTAGTTGGAAAAAAAATTTTCGGGTTCGGGTCGGGTACGGGTTTCAAAATTCTCGATTAGTCGGGTACGGGTAACGAATTTCCCATACCCGACCATCTCTAATGTGCACATATATTAAGTTACAACTGCAAAGCGTGATGGCGATGAAGGTGCAACGGGTAAGGACAAAAAAACAGTCATTGACAAAGTGCAGATTCAGGTGAAAAAAAAAATGCAGCAGACGCCTCCCGACTGAAAGAACGTATACCTACTTTATTTATGTGTAACGCAAGTATGTAAGCTTCCCTTCAGTACGCGGTTGCGAGGTTTATAAAAGATTATCCAATCTGCTTATGTTGATGAGACTGCTGGTGGGTTAGTAAGTTAGTAAGTTAGCTAATCCAGACCGAAAAGTGTGGCGATTAGTCGAATGGGCGTTTGATTTGCTTTGATCAATATGGACTGTAACGCTTCCGTGCAAAAGTTCTTGTTTTTCACCCACCTTTTTTTCTTCTTTCCATTGAACAGTTGCCGAAATTATGAAAGGTGGTTTATTTTTGCACAAATTGTTTTGCTAACAGAGCGGTTTGTTTACATTCCATTTTGCAACCTGCGGTGCATACTGGTGTATGCCGAGTGCAGCGGCTGGACTGTGCGGCCTTCAGTAAAGCGTTTGAATTTCACTCGTCTGGCCGGCCAAACGTAAGCCGAATAGAGAAAGGTATGACGAGAGTTTGGTTTTGTTTTTCATGATGATCGGTGAAAAATAATTAACTTTACTGCAACGCCACTTGCCTGTCGATGTTCTTATTTCTCGTTCGCCTCCAGAGATTTTTGGATTGTCTTCATCTCACTTTAACATAGAATTTCCAGTTTACTGACTTTTACGTTTTGCGCTTTGAAACGATACAAATTTTTAACTTTTAGAAATTTTGTTGTTATTTGCTCAGTTTTCAACTGTTGAAATTTTTCTTTGTATTGCTTGGTTCGTTAACTGGAAAAGTATGTGAATGCATGCTTCTAGCAGTCGATCAGGTTCGACCGATTAATTCGCAGTTTTTAGTTTTTTTTTTCAGTTTTTATGTTCACAACATGGAGCGACTAGTTAAGAGTATCATTTATCATTCTTCATGTTGTTAACTATTTGAGTTTTCGAGTTTCGCAAAAGTTTCCTACTTTTAATTTCCTCATTTAATTTTTTGACTTTTGAAATTTTCGCCGTATATATTTTCATTTCGATATTTTGACTCAGTGATTTTGCAATTTGTTCCAGTTCCTGCTTCTCACTCACCACGACTCTTAATGTGTGTGTGTTTTATTTTATTATTTTCAATTTCTTAAAAAAATACAAGAAAATTTTAAGCTTCAACTTTTCATTTTTTATCTTCCAATTCTCGACTTTTTATTTTTCACTTTGTCAACTGTATGAATTAATCAACTTTTAAGCTTGTATTTTATCGAGGATTCCGATTTCAAACATTATTCCAATTCTGATTTTTCTCGAGTATTTAATTTGTTTGAATTGTATCTCCCTCGAAAATCATATTGGAATTCACCTACGAAGGGTTTCTTGCAACGGCCTCGGTATGTGAACCAATTACTACTATATTTACTACAGTCCAGGCGGTGGCCTCTTTTGTAGATAGGATATATGAGACCCTCCATCCAGTCCGAGAGCAATTCTTCATCAGACCACATTTTCAGCATGATCCGATGGATACAACTGTTCGCTCCCGACTTTGAGACGTTCGGCGTATAAACCGTCCTTCCCAGCTGCTTTGCTGTATCTCAACTCATTCTATCACTCCAAAGAGACTAACAGCACACGCCAACGCCTGGTCACCTCTGATTTATGAATAATCAAATCCCTTCCCTGTCACATGACAGAGGCTGACACGTTTCGGTTCCTGAATTCGTTAATCTTTTGTAAAAGCTTCTCGCGTCGTGCTAGAGCAAAAGCACACTCTCAATGTTGACGATTTTTCCAAAGTTGGACGACGCTCGATATCTCTCTCCACTCTGACCTGTCACCAAGGCCGGCGATTGATGTGGGTAGTACGGGTAGTAGTACCCACTCGGAAAATATTCCTGTCGGTACTTACCTTACTTACGAATCAGACGAGAGCCGTTGTGGCACGTGTATCAAGAAGTTGTCGACATGTTGCTCGGTTTTGGGCTGTACTCCGCCAGTTCCCCTGGCGTCTCATCATCAGCCAGTCTTCTTTGATCTGGTCGAACCACCGTGCACGCGTTAACCGCGAGAAGCGTTGTTGTCTCGATCCCATAGAGGATTACCGATTTTATCAGGGATTTGTACAGCGTCAGCTTCGTGTGTCGTCACACTCGACTCGATTGAAGTGTCTTCCGGAGTGATAGGTTCGAATTCCAGTCTGGATCATTTTGTTGGTGTTATCGTCGGCGGTCACCAGCTACCCCAAATACACAAACTCGTCGACCACCTTAAGCTCATCACCGTCTACAGAGACTTAACGCTCGCATGTATTACTTCTTCGACGTATTTCCGCTTTCAGTCGGGTGTAAGTTTTCTCCGCCGTCGCCAAGTTACATGTTATGGGGGGCTCGAGAGTATCCCCGGAACACGCACGTAGCACATCACTTGCGCTATGGTGAACTTGATCAGTTGAGTCAGTTATTCCGGAAATCCGTTGTCGTGCATTATCTGCCATAGCTTTCCTCGATAGATCATAGGCAGCGTTGCAAAGCGAGCGAGAAGCAAAATCTTTCTCTGCTTGAGAACGAGACATATGCAACGCTTTTCAAATCTTGCACACACGCTTTCGAGATACTCCTTATTTTTCAAGCATTTCCCTGAGTAGCAGCAAGCACGCACCGACACGCAAAAACTCTTTTGTGTTGCTACTCAGCGGCTGTAAGTGAGTGCGCGAGTTCCTGCTTGTGAGTAGGAGTACTCGAACAAGGAGGAGTGATTGAAAAAAATCACGAGGCTTGTATGCAAAACCACGGCCGGAAAGGCTGACGTAGAACTACATAAGCTTCTTTGTTACATTATGTGAACTGAAAATGTTTTAAATTTTGTGCAAAAGTGGTGTTGAAGTGCTACCGGATTTCAGTTTGCACCTACACCACTGAACAGGAATGGAATAAACACTATACAACGCAAACAAGTTTCAACTGTCAGAGTGCATGCAGATTGAAATAACATTCTACTGCTAATTCTAGCGTAAAACGAGAAAATATTACATCTTCAATAGTTTGTTTGTTGTCCTTATAAAGACAGTTGTTGTTCAATTTCATATCGGATATAATGTTAATCGCATCTGTTTACTACACCGTCAGAGAGGACTGAGGCATTTTTCTGTTAACATAGTTGAAAACCGTTTTTCACACTGAAAATTTGACGGCTTATATATTTTGAATGCCAGCATCCCCACGGCAACTTTTCATAAGAGCAAGAGGCTAATGTACCTACTACTGATGCCGCCTGCTTCTAAACAAAGGTAGCTTTTTACTAGAGGAAATGCCGCTGCACCAGCTGACTCTGCCACTATCGCTACTGATACCATTGCTGCTGCTGATGCTATCCGCTACCACTACGGCTGCTGTTAAATAAGAATTGTTGTAGTCGGTGTCTAGAACTAATATGAGCAGTTTCGGCTGAAACTGGCTCTTATATAGGCCAAAAAGTACATTCCGGATTACTAGGTCTATAATTATGTCGACTGTGCCTGGAAAAGCAATTATAAAACAAAGCAATCATAAGGAAAGCAATCATAAAACCGACCAAACCATAGGTCGAATTTTGCGTTTTGACAAGGCTTGACAATTTTTAAAAGCACAATATTTCAAATAATAATATTACAATTTTTCACACTTGGGAATATTCTTAGAAGATTTCCCAATCTATTGCTGCGAGAACGAAGAAAATCCATCGAAAACTAACCGATTTATTAGCATCCAAATTGGATATATTTTTCACTTTTTCCGGTTTTAGATTTTCATTTTTCTTCTCTATGTAGCCGAACTTCCTGAGAGACGTAGTTCTACGTCAAAACTGTGGTCGAAAACGAAAATGCTTCATGCACCGACAGCCGACAGTGGGGCTAAGAATATGTGAAGTATCGCAACGCGTAGGATATCGAACTGCTTTGGTAGGTTTTTTCTACAGCGATCTAATGCAAAACCAGCCGAAGCAAGCCGCTGCCGAAGTAATCCGATACCCTAATTTTTTTTGCCACTCTGCAATCATCGAAAAGTATCTTGAAACAATTGTCTTCGGCTGGTCGTTCTAGGCGAGTAGGTACATACGAGTACACACGAGGAGAGTAGAGGGGAGTGTGTGAATATGAGGGGAGCGAATGCAAGCAAGAAAGAAAGCTAAAAAGAACGAGAAATAGCTTTAATGGAAAATTCTCCAGTGTGTGATAGCGGTAGCAACGAGAAACTCACATGAGGTGTTGCATGCTGCCTACGAGCGAGACTAACAACACTGATCATAGGCCGCCGTGGAGTCGATGAAGATGTGATGTGTGGGCACGTAGTACTCACGACATTTTTGGAAGATCTGTCGGATTGAGAAGGTAGGGTTCATTGTGGCACGGGCTCGCATGAAGCCCACTTGGTAATGGCTCACGAACCTCCTGGTTAAAGACTGGCAGGGCACTTCGAATTTTGCAGCAGAAACAGAAACGGAAACGGTAAATCCGTTCCGTTCAGGAGAAGAAAATTTAATTCTTTCATAGAGGAAAATTGACTCTAAATTCGAATACCGGAGACAGGGTCATGAAAATTGTTAACAAATATAACTAAAGTCAAAAAGAGTAGTACATAAAATGTCGTAATTGATTATATTGAAATGATAACATACTTATAATTTATTATTGTCCAATTCTAGCTTAAAAGGCTGTCATTTATAAGACCTATTTAGCGCTGAGATTCGAGTCAAATTAATAGTTAAATAGACTGACCGACTATGCATGAGGATTCATATCACTTTTGTTACAAAATCGTTCAGAGAAAGTTACGAAACAGGCTGAAATCGAATATACCTAATTGTTGCCAACCAATTCAAGAGGCATCAAAACGAATGAAATACAAGGTTGGTTTTGTAAAAATAATATCAAAACAGGTCTGCTTTGTGTTTTTGATTTAGTTAAACTAGTGTTCTTTTCGCGAATGCATTGCTCAAGTCTGATTTTTGTTTTTTAATTAGGCTCTGTACCTGTATCATTTGCTCTCCTTCTGGTGTATCTGAGAAAAGCATGTATTGTAAAAAATCTATTATAGTAAAACTTGAAAATCAAGAAATATTATTTTGGACATTCAATACATGTTTACCATTATGGCACATAAAATGGTAAATAACAGCTGTGGAGTTTTTTTGTCTGTCTGCTTCCTACCCTAATTCTTTTAAAAAGATTTATCGTAAGATAGATTGGAAAAGCTTAAATTTTTTTTTGTGTTTTTAACAAGCATGCCGTTGAACCAAAATTGTACCCTTTTTCCAAAAAAAGGATGTTTTTTTAATTTTATATACAAACAACAAACAAAGTTGTCAAACAACTTGCTATTTAAAATGTTTATTTTTTCTCATACAAGGTGTAGAAAAAAAAGTTTAAGTTCGATTGCAATCTATAATTTTATGTTAATTTCAAGATGACATTTTTCGTGACATTCTAGACGCACATTGAAGGTCGTGAAAATGAAGGTTTTGTTTTATGTAGGTATAGTTTTTAATTTATTTATGGTCTTTGTAAGTATTTTTTTATTTTAAGTTTTTCTTTTCTTTTAAAGAATTTCGGTAATAAAAATCGTTTAGCACTTTGATGACTTTCATCATTTTTTGACTCCTTTCTTCCTCAGCCCAAGTTTCAGCATTCTTTTACTACACGATTAAACTATTTTGATTGTATAGTATACGCTTGTTAGCACTTTTTGTAAAGTCTTTTTAATAAAAAATTAAAAATTTTTTGTTGTAGGGAGCAATCTAAAAAAAATTCAAAGCCTTTTGATTGTGTGGGTCAATGAATTTCGTTTTAAAGGGTTGGCTCAAAAAATGTTCCGCCTTCTCGAAAAAAGTCCAAATGCAAAATTCAAGCTCAATCGGACTTTGGGCAGCGTGCTGCTTCTCGGCTTCCATTCGGACGGAGCTGAGAAAGCAAAGCTTTTCTACAATGGACGTCAATCGAGCTTGTACTGTCGACATTTTAGTGTTGTTCTTTGATCTGCTTCTTTGTTTCAAGCTTGTAGTTTAATTTATTATTTCTTTGTTTACATTCATCGGACAAACAGTCTAAATGAACACTTAAAAACTAATGACTAGAATTATATCTGCACATAAAAATTTGTAACACGATTGCGAAAAACAGAAGAGGAAACATAAAAGTCGAACAAATGATTATGATTATTGAATAAGACGCACTTAGTTGGAATAGGCTCGTTTTGTGAGTGGTCTGTCCTATGTTGTTGGAGCTTAAAAAAGTTTAATTGACACAGTAGTCGTGGCAGCACGTTCACATCTATTGAGAATCCAGGGCGCGTTAATTACTCCTAGCAGAGTTTTCCCGACAAAAAGCACCTGGTTATCCAGATGCTGCGAAAAGGACTACACATGACGGCAGCTGTTTCCAGAACAGATCGCTCTAAGCTATAGTACATAGAGCGCAGGCAGTAAGGATCACGAAATTCGGTTGACATCCGGAGAATGAACCTAAGATTCCGCCTAGATTTGTTGATTGTGTGACTGTAGTGTTCCCGGAAGTTCAACTCTGCATTAAGCATAACCCCAAGATCTCGCACTACGTTAGTTCTGGTAATGGTTTCATCGCCTATACGATAGTTCCACTAAATAGGATGTTTTTTTTTACGTAAAAGTAATCAATGAACATTTCGATACACTGATAACCATCATGTTGTGTTGACACCAGTCGTAAAATCTGGTAATTACACTTTGCAGGAACTCACAGTCGGCAGGACTTTCGATTGGGTAATGCATTTTTAAATCATCAGCATACAGTAATTTACAGTCTTTTGGCAGTGCTATACAAACGTCGTTAAAAGAAAGGATGAATAGTAATGGCCCCAAATTGCTACCTTGCGGAACACCTGATCGGTTAATAAATTCTCCCGCGTCCACGGAACCCAGTTCGACAGATAGTGGGCGATTGCTTAAATACGATTCGAACCAGTGGACAACGTTCGAGGACAGACCAAGACGATCCAACTTAGCAAGCAGAATTAGACCTGTGCGCCGACGATATTATCGGCGGCGGCGACGTAGAAAGGATTCTACCTCGGCGGCGATCGGCGCGCCGGCGTGACGCCGTTGGCTTTTATCGGCGATGGCGGCGGCGGCGCGTATCGGCGTGACAGTAATTACCACGTATAAAATATGGCACATAATGTCTGCTTTTGTACCTACTCACATGTTTGGATTTTTTCTTCAATTCAGGGTTAACAGGATGTCAAAAATAGAAATAAGAATGGTGAAAAATCAAGTAAATAAACAATTAAACAACCAGAAAATAATGAAACAAGCAGAGAAAGTAAAAACGAGTATAAATCTTAGAAAAAAACCATCAACGAGCCCACGATAAAAATTACAGGGAATACTGTTCCCACAGACGTTCAGTTTAGGAAACAAAGATAGATCGTTTTTCGATATGTTCATTTTGATGAACCGCAGACCTACTTTGGGAAAATTCGATAAATATTACGTTAGAGTATCGTTTTCACCTTTCATATATATTTTTAGGTTACCCATGGAAAAACAGAGAAAACTGGGAAACTCCTTCCATTCGAGTAGAGTTCTTCACTATTCAGATTCTTCATTACCATTTGGAAAATTTTTGTTCGTTTGAAATAGCGTTGAGAAAAGCAACAAAATCGCATGAAATATGTGATGTCATTTCCATGAAAATCGCACTTAAATATGACGGGTCGAAAGCGGCCCATTCTGACCGAAAAGTCCGCAAATATCACCATGGTAATGGAAAGTTTTCTTCTCGATGCCTTAACGCTCAAGCAACGAGAAATCAGCAAAAAAAATTAGTCGTGTTTGAAAATGTTCTTTTTGATAACTTTGATTGGTATGAAATTCATCGTGAATTTTAGCGAAAAGCTTATAATCGATGTTGAAAAGAAAACAATCTAAGAAAATCTCTGTTTCAGCGCAATATGATCAAATATTTAATTTGCGCAAAATTTTTAGTGAATTCCCGCAGATTTATCTCCAAAAAACTCAGTATTCTAAAGAAAGCTTTTTACCAACAAATTGATGAAAAAACACTTGGCATTTTTTCTAACGTAAGATAAACATGTAAACTTGTGTTATGATGACTGAAACAATATTCTCGAAGCAAACTGGCTCCCTATAATAACATTAATGACATTCATATTTTTGATTTCATTCGATAAAAAAGACTAAAGTCTAAATACTTAATGTCAAATATTGTATCAAATTTCCACAAATGAAAGAATTTACACTTAGGCAACATTCGTAATTACACGCTCAGGGGAAGCGCGAAGTGTTACACTGCGTGAGGCCACCATGCAAAATTGCGTTACGTAGGGGTGAAGGGGTATTGAGAATTGCCAAATTCCACGTTACTTAATATACGAGTGTTCCCTTATCGGCTGCGGTATTTCTATAACCAGGAAAATATCCAGCATACACAATAACTATCGGCGCAGTAAAAATTTACTCGGCGGCGCACTAAAAATTTCCTCGGCGGCCCGCCGAGTCCAAATCATCGGCAGCGGCGCGGCGTGGCGGCGCACAGGACTTGTATAAACTGTATCAATTTGATACCCTTGTGACATGGAGGTGAGGCGCAGTGATGTAAATTAAATCAGATTGGTTACAGTGGACCTGCCAGGAAAGAATCCATGTTGCTCATGCGAAATATATGACTCTGCTGCCCGGAAGAGTTCTGCGTTCATAGTGAGGTAACTTCACGATAGTTAGATACGTCGCTTTTATTCCCCTTTTTTTAGAACTGGAAACATAATCGACTTCTTCCAACATTCTGGGAATAGTGCTTGTGATAAGGATCAGTTAAATATGGCTTTTAATGGCACACAGTTCAACGGCGCATTTTATCAAAACAGTCGAAGGAATTCCATCCGGTACAGGCGTTTTCGAGGACTTCAGTTTTGAAGTAGAATACTTCTCTCAGGAAGTTAAGGCTACATAGAGATGTGAAATGAAAATATAAAACCAAAAAAAGTGAAAAATATGTCCAGTTTCAAATGCTAAGAAATCGGTTAGTATTTGATGGATTTCCGTCGTTCTTGCAGCAACAGATTGGACAATCTTCTAAGATTCTTCCCAAATGAAGAGAATTGTAATTTTATTATTCAAACTATTGTACTATTGAGAATAGTCAAGCCTTGTCAAAACGAAAAATTCGACCTCTGATTGGTCGTTCTATGATTGCGTCCAAAGCACGGTCGACAGAATCATAAACCTTGCTATTTGGCCTATATAAGAGCCTGTTTCAGCCGAAGCCCCTCATAATAGTTCTAGACAGCGACAACAGCGACAGCGACAAGCAGCAGCAGTAGCAGTGCAGTGGATACCAGCGATAGCGGTCACAGCTGTGGCGTAGCAATGGATAGCGCACTAGTTGCAGTGGATCTCAGCATCGATAGCAGCTGGGCCAGCTGATGCAAGGACAGCGGATACCAATGGCAGCGTATAGCGGCCACAACTGTGGCATGGCTTCGAGTAGCGTAGCAGTTGCAGCGGGTATATCTGACCATGAAGCATTTATGCGATAATTGAATGAAAATTGCAATTGCAACAACCAGCCTTTTTCAAGGTTACTAAATGTATTTGGAAGAGCATAATGAATGGTTATTACTAAACTGCAACTGTGGTTTGATGCTGCTGCAATTGCGCAGCAGTGTGAAGTTTATTACGATTCGTTGATACTGTGCATCACAAGAGGTTTATGCGAAACAAATCCGATTTCAAACAGAAAAGTTCGGCAAGATCTGCTCACGGTGCTGAGTCCGTTTTTAGAAAATTCATAACATTGCATTAACTCGTAAAGACCCGGGACGGAACTCGTTTTTTGAAAATGCTCGTTCTCAACACTTGAATGGCCGATTTGGGAAAACTTGGAATTTTATTCAAGGGGAATAGTTGCTCTATGTTTTGGTAAAGGTGCCACCCCTCTGGATCCCTCCCCGTTTTTGTGAGACGCAAATATGTCTGTGTTTTTTCTCTTGTTTTCAAACAGATTTAGCAAACACAGGGAATTTTCATACATATCAATTGCTCCATGTATCAAATCATGTCAGGTAGATCAAATATGGTATGTAAGAGTGAATTTCGGAGTTTTTAAATTATTTCAGTACAAAATCACAAACCTACGTATTTTTATAAAAATTCAAATAACAAAATCGTTCTTCAAATTTTAAGCTCAACATTTTTGAAGTAAGGTCTCCTGAATCCATACGCGATGAAATATTTATTTTAGCATGCGAATATTTTGAGAAAAACGAGTTTAAACTCACTAAAGTACGTATTTTCATGGAAACCTGATTTTCTCAGTCTCCCACGGTAGGTTTCAGCTTTGTTCTTCAGTTTTTAAGCTCTATATTTTTAGAGTAACGTCTTCTGAATCCAAAAAATTGTGAAGGATTTATTCTAGCATGTACAGATTTGGAGAAAATCAAGTTTTCATAAGAACTCGTAGTTTAGTGAATTCAAACTCGTTTTTCTCTAAATCTGTACATGCTAGAATAAATCTCAGCATTTTTGGATTCAGAAGACGTTACTCTAGAAATATAGAGCTTGAAAATTGAAGAGCTAAGTTGAAACCTACCGTGGGAGACTGAGAAAATCAGGTTTCCTTAGAAATACGTGCTTTGGTGAATTTGAACACGTTTTCCTCAAATAGTTTGCATGCTAAAATAACAATTTAATCGCGTATGGATTCAGGAGACCTTACCTCAAAAATGTTGAGCTTAAAATTCGAAGAAAGATTTTGTTGTTTGAATTTTTACGTAGTTACGTAGTTTTGTTATTTTGTACTGAAACAATTTGGAAACTCCAAAATTCACACTTACATACCATATTTCATCCACCTGACATGATTTGATACATGGAGCAATTGATACGTATGAAAATTCCCAGTGTTTGCTCAATCTGTTTGAAAAATTAGAGAAAAAACACAGACATATTTGCTTCTCACAAAAACGGGGAGGGGTCCAAAGGGGTGGCAACTATACCAAAACATAGAGCAACTATTCCCCTTGAATAAAATTCCAAGTTTTCCCAAATCGGACGTTCCAGTGCTGGGAACGAGCATTTTCAAAAAACAAGTTTCGTCCCGGGTCTTTACGGGTTAACAAGGATGTAACGTCTCGAAGAAGACGGGTATAGTTTGACATCACAGCAGAATTTCCACCTTCATACTAATGTCTACCGTCGGCAAAATCAAACACGCAACAATTTGCTTCCATACGACACGGGGACGGAAACATTTTCTTCTTCCAAGCCACGCATCACGACACAATACATGTTATTTTGTTGCCTTTATGAGTGCTCTAAATGAATTAAAGATTTAATATTTTCTCGTTCTGAGCTTTAACCGAAAGATAATTTTCTTAATTTGAATTCACATGTATACTCTGACTGTTGAAACTTGTTTGCGCCGCAAAGAGTTTGTACTCTTTCTGTCCAGTGAGGTCGTATTTATATGTGCAAACTGAAATTGAGTAGTACTTCAACTTCATTTGCACAGAATTTTCAATACTGCCAATGAACGGTCAACATTTATGCACTAGGAAAAATGACTGACACGCAAGCAGCCGGGTTATCTTTCTTGTGGCTTTGCACACGACCCTCCTGTTATTTTATTTTTTGCTTTCTATCTTTAATAGTGAAATCAATATATTTTTTTTCTATCTTTTTCAGATTTATTTTCACTTCAACTGTGATAAACACATACGAACAAGCAAATTTGAAATTGTTTGATTTGTAAATTTTTTTTTGTTTTCTATCTATAATAGTTGAATCAATTTTTTTTATCTTTTTCAGAATTATTTTCACTTCAACTGTGATAAACATATACTTACAAGTTGTAATAAAATTTTGTTTGATTTGTAAGTTTTTATTTTTTATTTATCTGTAATCAAAATTTATTTTATCTTTTCCAGGTTTAGTTTGGCCTGATAATAAGCACTTACACGCATTAAAAATTCGTCCAGCTTGTAAGTTTTGTTTCTATTTATAGAATTTGAACAAATATTTAATTTTACCTTTTTGTCGTTTTCAGATTATGAGCATGAGCATGAGCATGATTGACCGCCCGCGGTTGCTACTCCGTTATTGCCAGATCAGCTGTAATTACACAGAGAACCAACAGATGATGCTTGAGACCAACATGTATCCTCAATGTGTAAAAACTGGTGACCTTAATCTTTATATTAGGCAATACCAGCGCCGGCCGCATCCGAATGCAGGTCAAAGAAGGAATTTGTATAGGAAAATGTTGACGTGATACTCGCTTATTGGAAGCCGAGAACACCTCTGCACTTCCACGAGAAATCACTGGGTTGTTGGAGAAAGGGCAAGGTACACAGCAGGGTTCGTTTTGGTAAACGATGCGCTGATTTCGAGTGTCGGGTTCTTTAGAACAAGTATCGCGCGAACAAGTTCATTATATCCGTCACGATATTCATAACGCGACTCGAAGTCATTCAGTTTGACAATGTAACACCGCAACAATAAATCGTACGCAAGGATACTGGACCTTTGATCAAATTGGGACAACTTCAAATGATATGATATCTCCTCGTAAGGTGATCCTCTTTACACCGAAATCAGTTGCGCGTTGTTGATCTATATGTAGATAATTCGACCTCATGGAGGTACCGACGCGGAGTCTCTAGGGGTTCGGTCAACCGGACATTTTCTACCTAACAGATCGACCAACGACGTTTCTCGTATACACTTTGTCTGCTCCAAAAAAACGATAAGATACCGCGAAAAACGCTTATTACGAAAACTAACCATGAGTATATTTCTAGCCAAACGTCGCGATCCTCTGCGTACGACGCACGCGATGTAGCCCATGCTACTCGTAGCAATCTGCTATTTGTCGATCCCGAGTCAATCCCAATCCCGAGAAGAAACGAACGCACGTCGGCCGTCGCGATTCTTGGGAAGGTATACATCGCGTTTTCGTTAATCGCGATATTTATCGACCAGACGAAATCTTCGGTTGAACAGTCCCAGTGAGACATGAACAAGTATCTGGGTATACCCCTCGAAATCATTACATTCCGAAAACGTTAATATAAGTAAAATTCTCCCGAGCCGTAAACGCGGTTTACATCGAAACACTACGACATTTCACGCCGATTCTATCTTAGTTGTCGATGCGAATGTTGCCTATTAAATAGAAAAATTGGCAAAGTTTCATGCATACAAAGCCTTAATAATTTAAAAATGAAAATTTCCATATTGACCATCCATCGAGCTAATATAGTCTTAAGTTTGTTAACAAAATGCCGACCTAGTCATTATTGGAACATAGTATACAAAACATAAGCAGCCCAAAAGCTAGAAAAATCGAAAAAGTGAAGCATAAGATTTCATGTATTATCCACAACCATTGCTTTCGAGGTGAACACATGTTTGGCTGATAGAACCCTACTTGAAGCCTGACCGTGCAAAAACGTGGTAGATGACGGATTCGAGGCATACTATGCGTCATGTTGGCTCATTAATAAGTTGAGCTACTCATTACCTTGGGTGTGATCCTGTTGGAAAGATAGAAAAATGGCAAAGCTTGGTGTATCTAAAACATTTAGTGCAAACATCAGATGTAGATGTACATACTAATCCAAAGTCCTAAAATTATTGATAAGACCAAACCAATCATGATTATTTCAGGCTGACTAAATAGTCATCAGTTGTCAAACTCAACTTTATTGAATTTTCTATTACCTGTCATGCGTTCAAAAATTCATTGCACACGACATATCAGTGAATACATATCAATTAATCTATTCCACCATAAATTCTAATAAACAATACTATTACACAAAACTACACGAGAAAAAGGCTCCAGAAAAACACCTTAATTGCACTCTGTTTTCAATTTGGACATTCAAAACTGTAACAGTTAAACATTCATGACGAGCACAATCAAAACGGCGTGCTACGTCGTTCCGCAAACTGGCAACTACGTGGTATTCGGTGGATCATCACATGATGTGAACCATATTCGAACGCGGACCATTTAGGAAAATAAATTTAATACCAAACGCAAATCGTGTATGTCGTATCGAGCCCATTGATAAGTTAACTCACCTGACAATTCTTAGTGCTTTTACTTGTGGGAGAAAAAAGTAAAACAGTAAAACATCATCGCACAATCTGGTTTGCAAACAAAAAAAAAAAAAACTACTCGCAGCCGAAAAGCTACCACACCTCGTGCACCCAACAGATCACACATTCACACTTCTGCCAAAGTCCAAAGCCCGCTAAAAACCACTACACACAGAGCCTATGCATTCTTGATACAAAAAAAAAAAAAAACATATACTCATCTGTTTTATTTTGGTTATGCCTATGCCAGCGAAACAAACGCCGACTAGCACAGCGTAACGCTACTCTCTCCGCTCTTCAGGTAGTGCAATTCTCTTCGATCACACCACCATGCACTCCATTTTCGCACGTTAATAATGAACCGCTAGTTAGCGCGACGCACGATGTTGGCACTCACACTCACGCAACCTAACTTGCCTTACAATTTTCAATTTGATTTCGTGGATAAATTATAACTTCCACTCAAGAAACACTGTGTTTTTCACAAAACCTTCACTTTTCTCACTTAGATGAAGCATCACAGATCACAACTTTACACTTTTTAACAAGTTAGGCCCCTAAAATCACTTATAAATCAATGACTTTAACGGATAGCTTCCGGGGCACGTATTCAATATGAAACTCATTTATTTACTGTCATTACCTTTTTATCGTTTTCAGATTATATAGCAAAACAAAGCCTTGGTGCTACGTTCCGATTCGGAACTTGACTTTCTGTTTTTATTTATACACAGACTTCGCAGCCGATTGTTTAGTGTACAGGACAATTGCGGGGCTAGCGCCACGATCCTACTGACTCTAACAGTCTCTCCCGAGACGAGACTCGAACCTATGACGACTGGTTTGTTAGGCCAGCATCGTACCTCGAAACCATCTGGGAAGTTTCAGATTATATATGCCGAATGAATTTATGATTAGTTTAATAGTATACAATATGAAAAAAAAAAAATTAATCCACCTAGCGGTCAGACTCAGCCTTTCTCATTCAAATTTATTATTTGTAAAATAGATTTACATGACTGCTTAAATCCAATAAAGGTATATTTACTCTTTGGGTTCCAAAATATTGATGTTGTAATTTAAGTATAAAAAATTAAATTTGACGTAATATTAGTGCTTAAGAAATAGCGAAAGAGACAAATCCCGCCAAATGACCGATGATTGAATATCGACCATTTTTGATTTGAATGAAACTTTGCACACGTATTTAGCTTAGAAAACTGAGCATTTTTCACAGATGGAGAGATTTTTTACACCCATGAGTTACATTCTAAAAGGGCGTATGTCTTTTGGCATAGGTTATATTCGTAGCATTGTAGTCCAGAAACCGTTGGTTGTATAGAAAAACTGTCTGAGAATGAGTTGTAGGGAATTGAAAATGCATCATCAAAAAATTATACACTGTACAAAAAAAATTTTTTTAACAGCTGCTAGGATATCTGCATTATTGGAATCACGGCTGTACATCGAAACCATACCAGAAGGGACACTGGCAAGCGCGTTCTCAATTCGTTGATTGCTGTATACTGCTTCGTCAAATATACTGGCAAAACGTTTTGCAGATAGATTACATATTCCTTAAGTGGAGCTCGCGGTTTCGCAGCCCAAAAACATGTTCAAACAGTGTTCAGACTTTTCAAAATTTTGAATTTTTGTTAGTAGCATTTTGCAATTGCGTGAGGTCTTGTAGATACAATAAATATAAAGTAAACTTCCCAGTTAGAGGTTTTCTAAATCGAAGTTGTATTGAACTCCGTCAGTTTTCCCGTCACACCGTCTAATCGTTTACATCACTTATAAAATGTGCTCTAGACTTCGGTGGTATGTATTTGAAGGGACAAACCCGGCTGTAGCTTTTTGTAATTTGCACATCATTAGCCGAATGCGAATTGTTGGCTTCTATAGCAGCACCCGCGAAACAATTATCATGCACTATTATTCCGCCCACACCCCCATCCGAACACAGAAGTCGATCGCGGAAAATTATGAAAATGTGTGCACTCTGATATGATCGGCGATGACCATGGGGAGCTTAGCAGCCAGCTTTCGATCCGATGTGTCCTACTCGGCAACGGCACGGTACTGCACACTACGCCCAGCATTCTGGTAACGGTCGGCTGAGTCCGCACAACAAACCCGCAATTAAGAGGCAAACTGTTCTAATATGGTCGCTTAGGCCGTTCGTAATTAATCACAAATCCGATTGATGTAATTTCAACGAGGCAACATTTTCCCAGTCTGCAGTTGTTTTTTTCTTCTTATTTTTAAATGAACTGCACCGAGGCCTTGGGCTAATTGACTAAAGTTGCAACTCTAAACGCTGTTTTTCCGCATTTCAATACATTCTTGTAAATGAAGACATTCGTGGTGCCGCGGCATTTGACAAATGATTTTTGACGTTTTGACGTTTTAATCACACGTTGGTCTAACTTTGTATGCCGTATGCAAGGTGCAAAAACGATTTGTGCGAATTTCATAACCGTCAGTCACATTTACTAAACGCTCGGAGGAAACTTTCGAGAAGCAACAAACACGGAGGAGGTACACGGAGTTTTCCTTTCGCGTGTGTGCTTTTTATTTGTATCACCTGTCTTCTTGGTCCCCGTCGTTAGAGTTAGTACGTAGGTACAGCAACGGTAGTGAACAAAGTTGTACAAAATAGTTGTAGAACACCCTGCCCGGCCACCAAGATCTCTAGATATCCGCTGGGTAGGTCGGCCGGTGCGATACCGTCAATCTCGCACGGTTCGTTCGGTTCGGTTGCTATGACAGATCATTATTCAGCGGGGCAACCATTAACAGCGCCTTTGGGTGGTGTCGCGCGCGGGTTGCGATCGGAAAATTATGATGAATGTACGACATACCGATCCGAGCGCAGTATTGTTGGTAGACACCAATGTTAACGAACTGTTTAGAGCGGAATTAAACGGTTTGTTTCATGGTAATTCTCCTTCATTAATGACAATTTTGTAATAATAACTTAATACTGCGTAGGACGATTAATGGTCGTTCTTTTAACTTGTGGATTGAAAAATCGTATAATTATAAAGAGAGAATTTTTCTGGAAAACGTTTCATAGCTCTCAACTCTGAATTTTTTTTTTTTTTTTGAAGTAGAATACTTCTCTCAGGAAGTTCGGTTACATAGGGATGTGAAATGAAAATCTAAAACCGAAAAAAGTGAAAAATATGTCCAATTTCAAATGCTAATAAATCGGTTAGTATTCGATGGATTTCCTTCGTTCTTGCAGCAATAGATTGGAAAATCTTCTAAGATTCTTCCCAAAATAACATAATTGTAATTTTATTATTCACACTATTGTACTATTGAAAATAGTCAAGCCTTGTCAAAACGAAAAATTCGACCTCTGATTGGTCGTTATATGCTTGCTTCCCAAGCACGGTCGACAGGATCATATACCTTGCAATTGAAAACATGCTATTTGGCCTATATTAGAGCCTGTTTCAGCCGGAGCCGCTCATAATAGTTCTAGACAGCGACAACAGCAGTCGTCCTTCCTTAGCAGCAGCACTAGCCCTGTGGTTGGTCACCACGTCTCAGGAGCAGCGCGGTTTTTCTCAGCGTGTGTCGCCAGACTGCCATTATTCCCCCCGTGTTGGGGCAGCATGAAGATTGCCATCAGGAAATCCAATTTTGGAAATCAACGCAAGCAAGCATTCAATTTTGTCAACGCAAGCAAGCATTCTGTGTTTGCATCCTAACAATTTAAATTTGTCGCACCCGTCTAATCTACTGAATGTGGAATAGCTTCCACAGTGCATGTTGTCCGTGTATCTTAATTCCCCCAATGTTAGGGCAGCTCAAAAGTTGTAATTAGCAACCGATTTTGAACCGCAACATGCTCTTTTTAAGGCAAATAAACAAATAATTGAAGGTTAATAATTTTCTTGCATCAACACAAGCAGACATTCTGTGCGGGATGCAATCAAATTCAGTTGTAGTTGTCTAATTTTCACTTTATTTAGTAAACCCCCCACTGTAGGGGCAGCGCAAAGGCTGCGATCAGCATAACCGACATTGAATTATAAACTGCCCTGTTAGTACGCATTCACAAAAGCAGTTAGTTCGACTATGCAGAGCTAATATGAAGTCGATTCAATCAATCAGCAGTAACAGAATTTCGTCGTCTCCCAGCTGCCAAGTTGCAACATGATGCAACACGCAACAGCGAGCAAACGAGATCGCTTGATGTTACAAACCGCAATAAAATACGGGTTAAAACCGTTGCGTGTGTGAGAGCACCATCGGTGTTTATTCGCTGGATACACTATCTACTGTCTACTGAACGCAATAATCTGCTTACATGCGACATGGGGACGGGAACATTTTCTTCAACCAAGCTGCACAACACGACACAAAACATGTTATTTTGTTGCTTCAATGAGAGTGCTATCGGTCCGGCTCGACAGAATGTTCACAAGAAATCAATTTTGTGCATCCGTGCTACGAAACGGAGGAAAAACTTTAGAAACTGAAAAAAGAGGTGGAGCTTATCAAATGATCGCTCTGAGCCGGAATGAAGTCACACATATTTTTCAAGTTATATCATTCCACCACGTACGTAAAATAATTCATTCCTATTTTCATCCCTATATAAGAGCCTGTTTTAGTCGAAGCCGCTCATAGTAGTTCTGAACAGCGACGACAGCAGTCCTCCCTTAGCAGCAGCGGGAGCGAGCAGTGGGTACCATCGATAGCGAATAGCGGCCACAACTGTGGCATGGCTGCGAATAAACGTTGCAGTTTCAGCGGATCTCACCATCGATAGCAGCAGGGCCAGCAGATGCAGGTACAGCGGATACCAATGGCGGCCACAATTGTGGCATGGCTACGGATAGCGTTGCAGGTACTCAGCAGTTGGGCCAGCGTATAGCGGCCACAACTGTGGCATGGCTATGCATAGCGTAGCTGTTGCAGCGGGTATATCAGCATCGATAATAGCAGGGTCAGCTGATGCAACGACACTCCCTTCACTAAAATGCTGTTTCAGTGTGGTAGCGGGAAGCATCAGCAGCAGGCTTGCATGAAGTGAATACATCAGCCAGCAACTTTCTCTAAGGCCTCTGCCATAGTAGACGCGAAAAGCGGCGCGAACCGATTCGCTCGGCCGTAGGTTGATGTACAGCTCTACTGGTGGCTGTACATTAACCTACAGCTGAGCGAATCGGTTCGCGTCGCTTTTCGCGTCTATTATGGCAGAGGCCTAATGGAAAAGTTGTATCAGTTTGTTCAGAAGAATATTATTGTCGGTAATATTACAGAGATGCGATTGCGTAAATCCGATTTTGAATTGAACAATTGTTCTTTTGAGAACAAATAACACACTTATTTGAAGAGTTAATAGCTTTTGGTACCAATAGCAGTATAGTGACAGCCTCAGCGGTAGATGCAGATGCAGCCTGTACTTCCCTGAGGCCGATGTAAAGGTAAATGGGAGCAGCACGGCGAAACAGTTCGGGTTATGCTTAGACGCGCGTCATTTTTCGTTATTGATATTCCCCACATGAAACGACGCGCTTTCGCATGACAGCGGTGGTATTAGCGGTAGATGCATTTGCACACAATCCCTCCAGTAAAGCCGTGTCTAGTTTTCAATGTGAAAACACCTTTCTCATTGTGATGACCGTGCGCCTCACTATCAAGGTAACACAGAGAAGTAAGATAAACACTACATCCTATGATAAATTGAACAATTGTCCTTATAAGGACAACAAATGAATTAATGAAGATTTAATTTTGAAGTAGAATACTTCTCTCAGGAAGTTCGGCTACATAGGGATGTGAAATGAAAATCTAAAACTGAAAAAAGTGAGAAAAATTTCAAATGCTAATAAATCGGTTAGTTTTCGATGGATTTCCTTCGTTTTTGCAGCAATCGATTAGAAAATCTTCTAAGATTCCTACCAAATGCATGAAATTGCAATTTTATCATTCGAACTATTGTACTATTGAAAATTCTTAAGCCTTGTCAAAACACAAAATTCGACCTCTGATTGGTCGTTATACCGCGCTTTCCCAAGCACGGTCGGCAGAGTTATGGACCTAGTAAATTGGGAATGCATCATTTGGCCTATATAAGAGCTTCATCAGATAATAAACAAACATTTCATTGGATATTGAATTGAACAACTGAAATTTGAAGAACACAAATGATTATTTGAAGAGTTAATATTTTCTCGTTTTGCGCTATAATACAAAGTTAATAATCTTCATCTACATGCATACTCTGATTATTATTACGTGTTTGCGTCGCTTAGTGTTTGGCTACGGTCATGCAGAACGCAAATAACGGCGCGATGCGATTCGGCAAGACGAAATCTGTTGAAATGTATAACTCTACTTCGCCTTAAAAAGAGCTGCACATTTCAACTCGGTAAGGCGAATCGCATCGCGCCGGCATTCGCGTTCTGCATAACCGTAGCCTTTGCTCCGTTTCCGTTTAATGATGTCGTATTAAATGTGCATATTACAATTAGGCAGCACTTCAATTTCTCATTTGCACAAAATTTAAAAATATCCAATGAACTTCATTCAAAATATCAGGCAAAAAGAATTTACAATACTGCCAATGAACGGTCAACGTTTATTTACTAGAAAAAATGACTGACACGCAAACAGCCAGGTTATCTTACTTGTAAAAGTATTCTACTTCAACCTTGCGGTCGTGGCTTTGCATACAACCTTTTTGTGATTTTTTGTTTCAATAATTTAAGCACATAATTATTTCTTTTACAAGTTGCAGTCCCCAGAAAGGAAAATTTAAGACATAATCTGTCAATAATCACCGTATCGAAAAAGTACCCATCACAAAGACGGTTTGAATGCTATTTTGCATTGCTTTTCATGCTTTCCGCGGAAAGCAATCACACTTTAACGGCGTTTTCGCGATACAAAGTGCACTTTAAAGACATTTCATCTGCGAAATTCCATCTTCATGATTCTTACACAGTTCCATGGGCATATAATCAACCAAACGATGTTTATTGTTTTCGGTCACAAAAGAAATTGAGAGAAATCTTACATAATGATGTGATGAGCGCTGTTCCATTAACCTACCAACCTTAAAGAGTATTTTTGAAAAGTCTCTTCTTTAAAATAAAAAATACGGATGCGTTGAGCCCCGAAGGCCCTGCCCTTCACAGATAGCCCTAAACGGATGAGATAACCTGCGCTTGTTTTTGTTTGCGCAGTTTAGGTAAGCAAAACATGCTAAACAAGTTATATTTTCAGAAGAAAATAATAATATCGCAAGTTTATCCGTGTCATGTTTGCATAGCATTTTTTTTTGACATAAAAAAACAAGCTTAGGGCGCTAAGCGAACCGGGTAAATGAATTAATCAAACCACTGTCAACTCGAAGTGACCCCGCACGCTCAAGATTTCGCTTGAAACAACTTGTTCGGTGGATGGAATTTTTTGATTGCTTGACCAGATTTCGTGGCTGTGCAATGTTTATTGAAAAACAAACTAATCGGAACCGATTAATGAATGGACGCATGAAAAGTGGCAGAAAATTACGGCAGCGCAATTAATCACACACGAGCGCCACTTTCAGTTTCAGTGTTTTTTTTTCAGCCAGGAGAAGGTTCAGAAAGCATGCAAAGTTAAATCATTTCGCAAAATAAAAAATAATAAATTGACGGCAGGAAAGAAAAACTAGCAAAACTGATGATAGAATCAATACCCGGGTGGCCAGACGCGTGGCCTCCATGTGAGTCAAAAGAATAACAGAAGCCAGACAAAACACTTACTTTCGGATTAAATCTACCCGAAGTTTCTGTGTAATCGGTATAAGCAGACTGTGGATTTAGCCCAAATTATTCAGTGGTGAACCAAACAATACTGTTAATAGATTTCGTTTCAAACATGATTATATATTATCTCGATTAAATTGAGTTACAAACCTTGTTTAAGTATTGTACCGTTTCACTTCAATCCACCGAGCGCAACCGATCAAACGGTTCTACGTGAGTCGGTTTACTTTCGTGCGGTTCGTGTATTGACTGTAAAATTTGCAATCTTGCCTGCGCCTGGTGGCAGCTAGCGCAAACATCACATGGGCAGAAAAGCTCAAGTCTCTGCAGGAGGAGATTATCGACACAGGGTACCTGAGCAGTGATTTAGGCGCTGTGAATAAATGTTGCTCTGGCAAATTTTCTATCTCATATGTTTTTGACCTTGTAAGTCTACTTAAAGGACCAATATTGTTGTATTATACTATAACATAATTCACTTTTTTCCAAAGTACCTCTGTAGACTGTAGACAACTGAAATTGCAACCTTGTTTTAGCCTGCGGAAGCATTTTTTCGTTCTATTTGGGATTTTATCGCTTTCTTCGGCCTTTAAAAATCATATTTTGTCAATTTGAAACTATTCTCTCTTTTCTGGTTTTTAGAAGCGTTTACATAAAGTTCATGCGAGAGTTTATTTGGGCTTCAAAAACATCCAGCTTAAAATGCTGAATTTGAGATAATTTTCTTATCTAGTCTTTTTAGGCCTTTAGACGCGTTTTTTCGCTCAAATCGGTGCTCATTTTGGGATTTTTCTTCTCCGGCCTTCAGAAGAATTTACCGCCAAATTTGGAATCCTTCTTTCCATCCTTGTCTAGCCATAGAATTTACTGCCGAATTTCGGTATTTTATTGCCGAGAATGGCACTACTGAGAACTCGGTTGCAAAAAGTCACAGCTAGCATTCACATTTTTTTCGTAAATATCGATTTTGAATGATTTCCTAGTGGGGGAAAGTAGGCAAAGACGGACACTGCGGGTGAGAAGGACACTTTTAATATTTCACAAACTAGATCGTTTCATGATAATTGAGTGATGCGAATACCTTCTTTGTAGTGTGTTAATACTTTTGAGATGCATTGTCGGTTTCCAGCAAGCAAACTGTCAAATTTGTGAGTAATACAAAGAACATTTTCGTGAACGCGCTATTTGATGTAATTTTCATTCCACGGAAAATAGTGGAAAACTCGTGAAACCTATGTGTTTCAATTTGTTCCCGATGGTAAAATGTTCAATTAGTCTTTCCTTGGTTTTCCACCGGAAATCCAGCAGATTTTCGATGTTCCGATAGAGAGCTAAGATGGTTTGAAACATTAAAAGCCAGGTCAAACAAGATGAACACACGGACATTAATCACTTAGCAGTAAGAAAAGGCCATATAGGCCGTGAATTTTTGCCTTCATCCTAACCCACCCTCCCAAACTGTTCACGTGATGTATAGATGGACTCTAATAACGTAGAGTAGTGTATGGCCATCACTTGACACATAAATCAAAAGAATACGTAACATACTACATCTCTTTTGTGAGTGTCAGTCAAGCTGTAACACCCACAGCGCCTTATCCAAGGATTCGATCCTGTTTAGAATGGTGCCGGTCAAGATATTCAACGGGAATGAGAGCGTTTCGACGGTGGCCTTTCTAGACGAGGGGTCATTGTATTCGTTGGTGGACAGTTGTTTGACCAGAAAACTTCAGTGCAACGGTATCACCCAACCGCACCCTATAACGTGGACCGCAGGAGTTTCTAGACTGGAGAAGGATTCGCAAAAAATCCAGCTGCCTATCTCAGCAACTGGATCGAATGAAGGATTTATCTTGCAGGATGTACACACCGTAAACAACCTGAAGTTGCCGACACAGGCCATGAGTTTCGCTGACGTAGCCGGAAAGTATCGTCATCTGGAAGGGGTTGACAGTGACCGATTACGCTGCATCAGCACCATTGGTTCTGACTGGACTCAAACACATCGAGCTTTTCGCCCCGTTGGAATCTCGCATCGGTCAACCAGGCGAACCGATTGCCGTGCGCTCTAAACTTGGCTGGACGATCTACGGACCGCAAGACTCAACGCAAGGTGAGGGATTTCTAGCGCAACACTCGTGTGCTGGATTGTCGCATGCAGAGCTACACGATTTTCTCAAGTCACAGTACACCGTCGAAGAAAAGGGCTTCTCGGCGGATTTGATGCCGAAATCAGACGATGATCGAAAAGCTCGGGAAATGTTAAATGTTGTACCCAATCCGAAAAAAGACTGTCGAAAAAGCCGTCCAGCGGCTGGGTGTCAAATTCTCTGAAATTCCTGGAACGCATGGGTGAAACGGAGAAGAAACAAGCAATTCATGTTGACTCGGCTAACCGGAACGTGTTTTGGGGATAGTGTGGAACACAAAAGACGACGTCTTCACATTTACAACCAAGATGCGCGATTCCATACCTGTACGATGGAAAAGTCCCTACGAAACGCGTAGTGCTTTGTTGCGTCATAAATCTCTTTTACCGGCCGGGACTATTGGCGCGGTTCACATGTTTTGCGAAAGTGCTGATCCAGCTGCGATTGGTCCAAGTCATCGACGAAGAAGCGCTGGAGAGTTGGAAACGGTGAACGAGCAACTTGGGGGCTGTAGAAGCGGTGAAGATACCGCGGTACTACTTCGGCGACGGTCTTGCTCTCGACTACTCAACGCTGCAGCTGCACATTTTCGCAGATGCAAGCGAGAATGCATACGGCTGCGTAGGATACTTCCGTATCCTGGCTGGGGAGGTCCCTCGATGTGCGTTGGTACAATCAAAATCAAAAGTCGCACCGATCAAGCCAGTGTCGATCCCGCGGCTGGAATTGATGGCGGCCGTACAAGAGTTCGTCTTGCGGAAAACATCAAAGACAATCACAGTCTGAACGTAGCACAAGTGTTCTACTGGACAGACTCATGCACCGTTCACTCATGGGTTGTTTCCGATCAAAGGAAATATAAGGCTTTCGTTGCATTTCGGATTGGGGAGATCATCAGCCGGTCGCTGCCATCAGAGTGGCGATGGGTGCCCACTAAACTGACCGTTGCAGACCAACTAACGAAATGGAGCAATAGTCCGCAGCTTGATCCAAACAGTTCTTGGTTGCGGGGTCCGCAGTTTTTGTACAAAGCAGAAGCCGAGTGGCCATTACAGCAACTCAAAAAACCGAATGTCGAAAATGAGATGCGAGCAACATTTCTGCTACACGACGTCGAAGTACAAAGTCAGTTGGTGGACATATCCAGATTTTCTAAGTGGAATGTGCCTATCAAAACGCTGGCGTGTGTAAATAGGCTCATCAACAATCTGCGAGCGAAGCGACAAGGGAAGGTGATAGAAGTTGTTCCAGCATCGCCGAAATTTAAAGCATTAGTTCTAAGGAAGCTATCGACTATCGAGAAGCCGATCGACCGCGAAGAGCATCAAGTAGCAGAAAGAGCGTTGTTGAAGTTGGCATAAGTGGAGGCATATCCGGACGAAGTGAGAACTTTGTTGAAGAGTCGTCAAGCAAAATGTTCAACCGGAGTGAATCTGGAAAAAAGCAGTCTTCTCTACAAGTTGCCACCGATCCTGGATGAGATTGATGTAATACGAATGGAAGGGCGGTTGGCCACTGCGGACTTCTTACCCTTCGAACTACGTTACCCGAAAGTATTGCCAAGGAGCCATCAGATCACACGTAAACTTCTGGACAATTATCATCAAAAGCTTGGCCATGCAGGACGGGAGACATAGACGATGAACAGTTGCATGTGGTGCAAATATAAGAAATGCAATCCTGACGCATCGAGAATGGCACCGTTACTAACACAACGTATAACGCCCAACCGTCGTCCGGTCCGTTCAGCTTTAGTGGAACCAACTTCTTCGGTCCCCTGTTGGTATCCGTCGGTCGGCATGTAAAGAAGCGATGGGTGGCATTGTTCACATGTCTCGTCACCAGAGCAATCCACCTAGGAGTGGCCCATAGTTAGTCAAGCCAATCCTGCTTGATGGCAATAAGACGGTTTGCATGTTGACGGGGAATGCCAGCGGAGTTTTTCTCAGACAACGCGACCAATTTCGTAGCAGCGAGTAAAGAGGTGATGAGGAACATCGTGATAAACTGTAGTAAAGCGTTCGCGGACCCATATGGGCGGGGCCGGGAAGAGAATGGTTCGATCTGCGAAGGGGGCTTTAGTGGCATTGGACGACGGGAGAAAACTCACCGACGAAGTATTGCTGACGGTTCTGGCTGAGGCGAAAGATACGATCAACTCAAGACCGCTAACATATATACCGCAGGCACCGGATACGGGGGAGGCTTTGTCACCGAATCATTTTCTGCGAGGCTATCCATCAGGAGGAACAGAGTCGTACGTTGTCCTCGCAAACAGAGCAGAAGCATTACGAGACAAAGCAGAAGCATTACGAGACGAGCGGTGCTTGAAGTTGAATGCTGTAAGTCTGGTTCTAATCCGGAGTCTACACCAGAATTACGGGACGGGGCTGTTGCGGCACCACTGGGAGCACTGCTGGACTCCCAAAGTGCTCCCCAGCTGTGATTAGAAGAACCATCCCGACGAATTGGGGCGCTTCAAGCTCTCCCCAGCAGTTATCGAGAGAACCGGCACGGCGAACTGTCATTGACAGATCAACAGACAAATCATTTTGGCAAAGTGCTATGAACAGTCCAGTGGCCACGTGGCTATTTATGAAAAAGTCTTTTTAATAGTTAAAAATCCGGAAATTTATTGTAAAATCACTTTCAAGCTAAAGCGAGGTTTAGCCGGTCTATTTTTTAAGAAAAGTAGGTTGTGTTTGAGAAGAAGTTCGGAAAAAACATAAAAACGTGAACTACTCATGTAAGTAATTAGAATTTAATATTTTTGGCTCAAAAGGCAACTATTTTAGGATCATTTTTATGTCTCTCCTATTCTTTAGGAGCGTTTTTGCCATTCTAAACTAAGGTCATAATTTAGCTTTTTATGCGTTTTCCACCGTTATTAGCAACACTCGTGACGTTTCGTGACGGGGCTGCCATCTTGGGTGTAACTGACGAGTATTCCTTACTTCAATCCTTCCCTGGTGTACAGACACTGTTTGGGGTTTGGTTTGGGTTTGACACAACCTGCAACCCGTCCTATTTCTTGCAGCTAGGCTCTGCGTATTGGAGCTCACATAGAAACCGTGAGAAGTGCTACGACACGCGAACAGCCTGAAGCGGTACTACCCACGATAGAGGAGTTCGGCGCAGCTTCTCTCAAGCATGGCTGTATCATGATCCGCACGGCAGTCAGGGGATCCGCGACAGAGAAAAGTCGAACCTGGGTCAATTACCTGAGGGTAAGCAAGAGAGAGAGGGCAAGGAACGACGAGACCTCGTTCCTGAGACGTAAAAAGCGCCAGCAGGAGGATCGTGACCATGAAGAGCTAGTAAAGCTATTCACTGCTAAATATTACCGAATCCAATTAACCAATAATAGTAGAGATTTTTAGGTTTTCGAATTGCTTTTCACAATCTGTGTTGGATAAACATGCCAACGTCAATTGTTGAAGCGGAAACCACATTTAAATACTACAAGGTATACAGCCCTAGGTTTGTATGAAATGGTGACGTGGGACTAAAAGCTGTAATTCGGGGATTTTTCGTTACAAAATATACAGAGTCCGCAGACAGAATCAATCGATGACTTACGTATTTTTATTTTCAGCCTTGCCTGGAAATTTATTTTTAGAAATATATTCAACAACACTCAAAAGAATTTCGTTTATATTTGACGATATTATGCCTGTAGTATTTTTTTGTGCAAACAACATGTATTTGACAAAGCCTATCGTTCTTGTTGAAGAAGCACCAAGAATTTCTCGAAATGTGTCAATTATCTCTGCATCCTCAAAAACTAAATTCAATAATACTTGCGTTATCATAATGAATGGTTTCGTCTTATTTAACTCTGATTGAATCAAAATTATAATATGGATCTTACTTTCAAAAAAATATGGAAGCCCTTACAAAGGCTCATTAATTGGCAAACATAAGAAGATACGTTAAACAAAATTATCAACAATTTTCAGAAAAAAATCGTAGCAACCAACAATTCCATTTTTGTTTTTTTTTTTGATAATTTTGTTCATTTGCCTATAACTACATTCGCTGTATTACGAAGACAGCTAATAAATGTTAAAAAAATAGTTAAAAATAATAATATATCCTATGACAATTTTGAAATGTAAAAATGATTCAGAATGAATTTTAGTAAATGGACCTAAAATTCACAAGCATTCGCCGGCTCTTACTCTTCTATAGATTTGTTTGTTTGGGAATTCAATCTTTCGATACTATCCGGTCTCGATTATTCACTGAATATCGAAGATAAAATTAAATAAATATAACCTGTAACCGTTCCAAAAATGTACAATTCTTGTTGACTAGTTTATGGTAACCATATTTAGTACGAAGCTTTTTCCAAAAACGTTTGTATAATGATTGTTAGGACGAATTTCAACAATCTGATCTGTATATAATGCATTAATATAATCACAAAACATTGCCGAACGAATGATTTGTGGAAAAAAGTTTATTAACTGAAGTTATGTTACCAACGTCATTTTGTTATAGAAACAGCGATTTTTATTTCACTGTTTCTACAACCGATTGACGTACATCCATCGTAGTATGCGACAAGTCGCTCAACATTTTTTTTTTTTTTTTTCATAATAAGGCAAATAGTCGCGATTCGTGAATACGAAAGCTGGAAATGAATTTAGTTTGGAATAAAATAGCATTCGTGGCCTCTGCTTTTACCCATGCTGAGCAACCTAAGCTGAACAGCTAAAGCCCTTGGTCTCCCCGGGACCGCCGTTAGGCATTACTTCAGGGAGAGGGCCCGTCGTGCTTTTCGCACTTACCTCTATGGGTAGCAGAGCAGCCTATACAGGCCAGTTAGTTAACCGTTAACTAACTGGGGCACGTCGATTGTTTCCCGTCGATTGGTGCCCTGCAAAATACTAACGATCTGTGATGCTGCCGTGATGACCGCATCCCAGATTTCCCTATTTTCGCACATCCTACGCACTATATTCTCTGGCGTGGTGTCCATCCCACTTATTGCCAGCATTTCGTACCGTACCCGCTCGAAGCGCGGACATGTGAAGAACACATGCTCTGCGCTTTCTTCCACACCCGTACAAGCGGGGCACATAGGGGGCTCGGCGTACCCGAACCTATGCAGGTACTGCCTAAAGCAGCCATGGCCTGACAGGATCTGTGTCAGATGGAAGGTTACTTCCCCAACTCTGGAATGAGTCGGTGTGTCCATCTACCTTTTGTAGTGTTGGACCACTCCCGCTGCCACCTGGCCATTGAGGATGACCGTATGGTGTTGCGAATACCCCTCGTGTCGCGTTGGTCGAAGCACTCTACATCCTCTTTGACGATGATCATGCCAGCGAGGACGCAAACCGCCTCGTACGACACTGTTCGGTATGCGCACGCGACCCTGAGGCACATTAGCCTGTACGTACTCTCGAGTTTGCCGCGATGGCACGAGGTACTCAATACCTTGGACCACACTGGTCCTCCATACCTGAGTATGGACGTGGTCACGCTAGCAAGGACTTTGCGCCTGCTGCTACGAACCGCCGAGCTGTTTGCCATCATGCGAGATAGCGCTGCCACAGCCATGGAAGCTTTCTTGCAGGTATAATCGACGTGGCTCCCGAACGTGAGCTTGTCGTCGATCATAACCCCCAGAAGCTTCAACGAGCGTTTTGAGGCGATAGTGCATGTACCGGCACTAATCGATGCCTCCTGCTCAGACTTTTTGTTATTTACAACAATAACTTCAGTCTTATGGTGCGCTAGCTCCAGTTTCCTGGAGTGCATCCAGTCTTCCACTACGCGTATTGATAGCGCGGCCTTTAACTCTACCTCTCTAATAGACTCGCCGTAGACCTCAAGAGTTATGTCATCGGCGAAGCCCACGATCACCACCCCTGGAGGGAGTGTTAGTTTTAACACGCCGTCATACATAGCGTTCCACAGTACCGGGCCCAGGATGGAACCTTGCGGTACACCTGCGGTAACCGGAACGCTTTTCTGACCCTCGTTTGTGTTATACACTAGCACTCGATTCTGAAAGTAGTTGCCCAGAATCTTGTACAGCGGCGTCGGCACTCTGAGACTCTGTAGCGCTAAGGCTATGGAGTCCCAGCTGGCACTGTTAAACGCGTTCTTCACGTCAAGCGTGACGATCGCGCAGTAACGAATGCCCCTCCTCTTGCGTTGGATTGCAACCTCAGCCGTTCTGGTGACGGAGAGAATTGCATCCACCGTGGACCTACCTTTCCGAAAACCGAACTGGTTGCTTGATAGACCGTTCTCACTTTCTGTATATTTCACCAGTCTATTGAGGATTACCCTCTCAAGCACCTTGCCCGCCGTGTCCAGCAGGCAGATTGGTCTGTATGCCGATGGGTCACCGGGTGGTTTCCCAACCTTCGGCAACAGCACCAGCCTTTGGCGCTTCCACACGTCCGGGAAGAGGCAGTCGTCAAGGCATTTCTGCATGACCGCCCTGAACAACCCGGGGGCTTCTTTGATGGCCGTCTTGATGGCCAAGTTCGGGATTTCGTCTGGTCCCGGAGCCTTGCCTACCTTCAGGGAGTTTGCGATCTCGATCAATTCATCTTCTGTCACCCTTACCGCATCGTCAGTCTCTGCACGGCTGCCGTCACTCACGGTAGGTGGTGACTCGTCAGCCGGAGGCCAGGGACTTGGTTCGTGGCTTGGGAAGAGGCCCTGAATGATCGTTTCTAGCATCGCTGGTGATTGTTCGGCCGGGGCTAGCGCACCTCTAGTCTTGGTCATAACGATCCTGTAGGCGTCACCCCACGGGTTCGAATTGGCACTGGCGCAGAGTCGTTCGAAACAGGCTCGTTTGCTGGCTCTGATTGCGCTCTTAAGCGTTGCCTTAGCGGATCTGAATGCGACACCGCGTTCCGCTCTTTGCTCGTCGGAACGTGCGCGTTGCATCCTCCGTCTTGCACGGAGGCATGCATTGCGCAGGCCTGCTCTCGTATCGCTCCACCAGTATGTCGGTGGCCTACCCTCTCTAGGCGGACGAGACCTAGGCATCGTGGCGTCGCACGCCCATGACAGCATCGAATTTAGATGGTCCACATCCGGGAGCAGTTCACCCCCTACGTGCTTCCATCTAATTGCCTGCCCAAAAACATCTGCATCGAAATGCAATGTTTTCCAGCCGTAGAAGGATGGAATATTGGCCCTAATCGCTGCTTGCTTCCGCACGCCTACCTCATAGCGGATCGATTGGTGATCGCTATTCGTGTAGCTGTCGTCTACCCTCCAGGTCGTGATCAGTCCCGGGCTGCAGAACGTCTCATCGATAATCGATTCGGCACCGTTTCTACTGTAGGTGCATTTTGTACCAACGTTAGCCAAGTCTAAGTTAAGCTTTGCCAAAGCTTTCAACAAGACCTGGCCCCTCTGGTTTGTACAGCGACTTCCCCACTCGACAGCCCAAGCGTTGAAGTCACCCGCAACCACCAACGACCGTCTTCCCAGACTTGTCCGATACCCAGTTACCGTTTCCGGTTGGGATGCGGTATGGGTCCGAGACGATGGCCACGTCCGACAACGACTCAGCAGCCGCTTGGTGTAGCAACTGCTGCGCCGCATAGCAGTGGTTCAGGTTCAACTATATCACCCTCAGGCCTGCGGCTTAGTAGCCGGCCGTGCAGCCGGAGACTTGGGGCCTCCCATGGCGTGTTTGGCGTCCCGTTTACCGGTGCATACCAGACACTTGGGAGGTGCACCGCAGTCCCGTGCCTTGTGGCCTACGCCACCGCAGCGGCGGCATAAATTGGACCTGTCGGGCCCTTTGCACGACCAGGATTTATGCCCCCGCTCAAAGCACCTGAAGCAAACGTCAGGCTGTTGGAAGGTGCCCAGAGGGCAGACCGACCAACCCACCTTCAACGTGGCCTTCTTCAGGGCCTTGTTACCCTCCGCTAGTGGAAGCTTTATGATAGCTACCTGGGTGCCGGCCGGGCCCCTGCGGAGACGAACTGCCTCTGCGGTCACTACCACTCCACACTCTCGTTCGAAGGCTTGTGCTATGTCGCACCATTCGGTGATCTCGTCCAGGTTTTTAAGCTGGAGAGTCACTTCAGGAGTGAGGGCTCGGATTTGAGCCTCCTCGCCTAGCACTTCCTGGGCCGTCTTTTTATAGGCACAGCCCTTGCCCTTCGCCTCTTTGCGGAGTTCGAGGATCATCTCACCGGTGCGTGACCGATGAACTGATCTGACGTCCGTGCCGAGGTCTTTGAGCTTGGGTTCGCCTCTCATGGCCTTCAAGACTTCGGCGTACTTAGACGCATCGGTCTTGAAAATGAGCGCGTCACCCTTGCTCCGCCTACTCGCCCCTTGCGGCTTCTTATTGCGGTCGCCGCGCTTCGCGCGTCGTTCCCGCTTCTGCCGCTTCTTATTCACCACGGTGGTCCAATCCGTGGCTTCGCCGTTTGCCGGTACGCCGTTTGCCGGTTCTTTGCTCGGCTGGACCGAGCATACGTGGCCTCTACCATCTTTCATCTGCACTTCTTCCGTACAAAAAGCAAATGTGCTTTAGTTGTCCACGAGCATGAACCAAGCTTCGTGGCCTTAGAGGGCTACAGTATGATCAAAATTTTGTAGATAGTCCACTTCGTTCCGCGTCGAATATTATTCGAGCAATGCGTCCTCCGGGGTCCAAGGAAGGCACGATTTTCCGCCATAGGACCTCGAAGAATTTCTCTGCTAATGTCATTCTCGGTAATCACCAGTTAGCCTAGGTGCACGCAATTGCCAACTACCTCGATTTCATCCCCGCTAGACTAAATCCGTGGTCGGTGTTTAACACGGTCTTCTCTGGGGTCAATTGTAAGCTTCTGTTCCCGTTCAAGGAAATATCCATATTGAGTGGTATTCAATAATTTTGGGATGTTTTCCAGAGAGCAGAAGTCGTCACTTTGGATTTCAAAAAGGCTTAATTTCTGACCTCTGGGTATCATTCTGATTCCGAAAATTCTCATATTGGGTGGTATTTGGCCATTTTGGTCTGTTATTAAGAAACCATAAGTGGCCATCTTAGAATTCAAAATAGTCTCTGGGGGCAATTCTTGGCTCCTGGGCATCATTTCGATCATTTTAAGCTATTTTCCGGAATAATTGTTTGAAATATGTGTTTTACTTGGACAGAACCCTTCTCTTGCAGAGAAGACAGAGGTGTCGTACCACCATAGGAATATTTCCTGCTCCCAAAAGCTTATACAGGCCAAATTTGGTTTAATTTGCGAGTCGTTGAATGCAATAAAAGCATTACAAACATAGATGGGTTGGATTTACGTCACGATGAGTAGAAATGGCGGTTACGTCATTGTGTTTTCATGAATTAATGACGCTATTTTTTGCACTTTTGATAAAATTTCTTTGCCTATAGGTCCGGTTTGGTGTGATCTATCGTTTAATCGCAAAAAACACAAATCGGCCACTTTGGCGCTTACGTCAGTCTGCGAGATTACGGCAGTGCAGCTCTCTGCTCCACTGATGCTGTTACTTTTACCAGCATGTTTTCTTTCAAGACATCAGTTTTTATTACGTTATAACAGCAGGCTTAGAAATTATTCAAGCATGGGGATTGTTTCAAGCTTTTCGGAAAACTTTTACCTTCAAGACATCATATTAGTCTAAGCTCATGGAAGCAAACATAAATTGACCTATTGGGACGGGGAGACTCTGTCAATTTTTTTTTTCGATATTGATATAGAGAATACCACAGGGAACGGTTGGTGTCCATTCAAGTCGTCGGTCTGTGCTAGGAATTCTTGCATGTAACTGGTTCATTGTTCGAGTAAATTTGTCATTGAAACTTTTTATCAATTTTACCGCTTAGCAATGAAATTAGAGTGAAAACAAGCATATCACAAAATTGTTCTACATTTTATCTATCCAACAACATACTGATTATTGTTATCCACCAATTGGTTATGCTGTTATTAACGTTCGAGATCTGACGCAACATTTGCCAGTTTCATTTGAAGTTTTACAGAATGCATCCCAGTATAGTGAACAAAGACGTAGTCCCACGTCAAAAGATTTAAATTAAATGGGTCTTTTGCTCTTCAGCTAGTTTAGCTCACAGCCGAAGCTTCTGCACTGCCGACAGCTTGAAAAATCGCTTTGCTTATACGCGACCTTCATCAACTTACAGTCACTTACCCAGCAAGTTGGCTAATTTCTGTCCATATGCTCGCACTTCCAACAGGCTCTTAGCATCTGCCAGCAGGAAGCACGCGTGACACACCGGAGTACGAGAAACCGAAGCTGACGGTGCATAAACACTCTAGAACAAAAACACTCGATGACAGATCCCGAACGATCATTACTCATCTGCTGCGTGGGCCAATCCTTTGAATCCGTTTTTCGACGCGACACGAATCCTGCCAGATTGCAAATCCTATTGTTCCCAGGATCTGAACGAATGCAACCAATGTTTAGGATTTAGTCTTGTTTTTTTTTTTTTTTTTTTTTTTTTTTTGTTATTCGCCTAAAGCGTGAAAGTGCCAAAAATCAGAAAGGACATTCGATACTTTCGGCCATATGCTCTTTTGCCAGTTACTTGTTTCAATTTGCACTCGTCACTCGATCATGATCACCAGCATCAATCCTTTCTGGGCACCCATTCAGACGCAGAAGAATAGAGTCAACTAAACTTTCTCCTCCCAACCCGGCCCAGATAAACTCACCTCAGGTTCAGAGTCTCCCAGGTGAAACTGATCGGATCTTCACCTATAATAAAAACGAAGAATAAGAGAAAAAAATAACACAAAACTCAATTTGAAATGCAAACAATTCTACACCCCTTTTGCGTTCGCTTCGGCTTTTGTGCTTGATTTGCTCTGCGCCTTGGAATTTGAATAAAAATCCTAAATCCTTTCGCCAGCCGCATCGAAAAATCCTTGCCCTCGGAACGATGAATAGACACATTTTTCAGCCAGCATCGTGATCGTCATCGTTTGATCTTCTTTGATTCCAGGACACTCTGGGGCGCTAGGGCTTTTGGGCTGGTTTCGAAGCCACGCTTAACCACAGGCTTAACCCCTTTTGGCTTTGAATTGGAAATAATTATGCGCATGTTTTCCGGTGTTGTTTATGTTGTTGTTTTTCTTTTCTAATTTTTTTCTGTCGAACCCGATAGAAGGTGTAGGTTTTTTGCGGTTTGCTGGGTTTATCTGGGTCGGTCTTTGTATGTCTACATCGGATATGTAGGTTTCTAGGACAATGATTTTGATCGGGAATAAGTTATGGTGCATACGTGATGAGAGAGCGAAAATGTAGGCTTAGCTCGCAGAAGGCGCAAACTGCAACGCAGTGGAATTGAATGCGTTATAGGTAATAACTGGAAATACTGGATGAAGCTTCGGATTCTATTCAAACTTCAGCAAAAACACTCGTGAATAAAAAAGTGGCTTTCGTGTGATAATTTTTCACCTTCCATCTTGTTAGTAGCCATATTTCAAACTCGACGCATTCCCTCCGGTGTCCATAAATCTAAACAAATTTGTGATTCCTCTGTCGGAGTTTTGACCGGGAAAAAACACCGATAGAGCTCGTAATCATCCACACCATATCTCACAGTGCGGGCAAAAATGCATAAATTTCTACCTTCTCGAATTAAGCTTTTTTTTATTCAACCAAAACTTCAGCCGAAAGGCTTTCGCATTCAATCGCATCCTTTTCGTCTGGGTCCTATCACGGAACAACGACGACGACGAAGTGTTGCATTCCTCCGGGAGCAGCAGCCCGACACGAGCCCAAAACAAGGTTCCGATCGAAGGAACAAAAATTTTTTTTTACTCTTTTCCTGCATTCACGGTACAACAACAAGACAAGACGAGCGTCGGAAATTCGGATATTAATCTCTTTGTCCTATTCGTGCTGCACATCTCCGCAGGGAATAATTTCGGTATTGTTCCTTCAGTTTTTCTGGTGCGAGACGACGACGATGATGCAAATACGGCCAAAGAGCCGCGCGCACCGGAACTAGCTTCGGTGCTGAATGGACCCTCGAGGATATTCAGATTTGTTCATATTTTTTGCACAATGAGCGAGTGGGATAGAGAAAAAAAAGAAGCAAACCTTTCGGATCCTGAAGGAAGTGGCGGCGGGCAACAAAAGATTCCGAGAGGAAGCTCTCTCGGAAGGAATGCAGATTTGAATACGCATGCAATTTGCGCACCGAGTTATGCGTCTTGGACCCGGCACCAACCGAAGCGGTAGCAGCTCGGAAAGGATCAAGAAGCTGTCGGATAAAGAATGCATCTAATTTATTTCCTTCGCTCTTCGTCGTCGTTGTCGATCAACCTAGCTGAGGATCAATTGTTGCCGTTTCCGCTCGGGCGAACCGAAACACAGCCGGATTAACTCTATTCTCCGTCAGCGATTGTCTGTGCTAAAGAGCGGAAAATTTTTGTTTACATTTTTAATGAGAATCGCTTTACCTGTGCCTGGGGCAGAACAGAAAAAAAGCGCAACTCGAACAAAACTATATTAGGGATTAGGATGTTAATCCTACCTCTCTCTCTCTTTCTGATTTAAGTTTTTTCTTCCTAGAGGACATGAAAGAGAAAAAAAAAACTAGAATCAGGTCACGAGCTCCGGGGGTGGGCCCCCGGTTGGCCATTTGTAAGTTTTTGCATGTGAAAAAAGAGCAGTAATTACATGCGTAGAACAAAGCACCGGCAGTCAAAACAAACTCGAACCCGAAAGGGATTAGTGCCGATTCGATTCGGTCAGTGGTTGAGGAAATGGATGAAATTGAATACTTTGTTCGATGTTGGTGAATAAAATAAGTTGCGAGTTTGTGCTTGTGATTAAAAGGAACATTCAGTATTTCTTATCAAAACACATAGTCGAATTTAAATTGTAAAAATTGCTATAAAAAGTATACAAATTGCTTTTAAAATTTTTTTCACAAATAGGACGAAAGTTGGAGGTAATGACAACAAACTTTCCTAAAAGGTTCCAGATTTTTTTCAGAAACCACATAAACTTTTTTCAACACGATTGAGCCTTTGAGAATATCCGTGTATTTTCAAGAATTCATGCAATTTCTCAATTTGTTGAATACGCGTCAAGTAAGCTCCATTTTGTCGCATTATTACAATCAAGGTGTGATAATGTCATTTTCAACTGACAACTATCAGGTTATAGCGCTTCTGCTGACAGTTCTGATAACACTGGCGCACACAGCGTTACCATTGTGCCAGATGAATCTGGGTTTTGCCAGATTTTCGATCGTATGACAAACAAACAGGTTAGCCTATATAAAATACCAGATTTTCTTTTCTTCTATATGACTGTAATAGACCATTTTACGAGACGTTTGTGAACTTAATCCATGAATCAAATTTTGACAGAAAGCTCGGAACCGTTGACATAACGCACGTAAAAGCAGCATCAATATCAGCAGGATCCTGTCAGTTCGTAAAATGGTCCATGAACATCGAAAGCCCCGCGCGTGTCTTTCGTTGAAATTTCAGCGCGCTCTACGCGCGGTGGTGTGAGTGTGAAATAGAGCGGAACACTGACGTTGACAGTTCTCAACTTACAAATCGGGGTTTTTTCAAGAGAGGGCAGCAACGTTTACAACATCTATGCGAATATGTATATCTGGTTTCCAATTTTATAAGCCTCTCATTCTTAAAGCGTTAGCCATCACGACATGGAAAATACCTAGGAAAATTTTTAGTGGGAAACGTCGAAAAATATATTTTAAATGCGGGAAAAAGGACATCAACGGAATAATCTACATAGCTATTTCAGACCAAAAATGAATGATCTCGAAACTGAATGTTCCCTTTTAATTAAAATTGATTATATTTTATGTATTCAACTTTTATTAATTATCAATGTATTCGCTGTTTATGAAACTTGTGAAAATCGTGTTGATATGATCCATCCCAACCATCCGATGAAACTGTACCAACTCTTCGAACACTTATTATGGGAAGTGGTATTTCACTTTTCAATTTTTCACATATTTTAACAAGAATTTCTTGCAGACTAAACTTCGAACCTAATGAACAAGAGAGTCCTGAGAACGACGTTGGAGAAAACTCTCACCTGATCAGCTCAAATTATGCTGGTAAGTAACCTCAATCAAACGATTAATTTTTTGTTTTGATTTTATTTATTTTGATTGCATGTTTCTGACTTTTGTTTTTGACTGATTTTCGTCTCGTGTAATTAACATGTTATCTCAGACGATTCATTTTTCTTATGATTTAAATTTGTTTTAATTTTGTTGTTGACTTTGGTTCATTATTTATGTACTTGCTTTTTACTAAACCAGATAAACATCTTTTCGAAGTTCAACTCTAATTATTAGATCTTACTATTACAACTCCTAGTCCTTCAGACGTTATTTGTGGTATATAAAATGTTATGTTGTACGATTGGTACCATATTCTAGTATAAAATAATTTTAAATCAAATGAAAGAAGTTGCTGTAATGCACACGGAAACTATTTCACTGGTAAAGAACAAAGCTGCTGTTACAACAAAACTAAATTTTTTTGTGAAAATACAGGACCCGTTCGATTTTGGCAACACGTCAAAATTTTTCATGTTGCCAAAATCGAACGGTTGTTTTTCACCATAGTTTTTTACCTTTTTGGCGTGCTATGATGACTTAGACTCTAGGGATTTTTTGGATTTTTAGTCGTTATAAGTGTTGCTTGGTGGGTTTTGGTACAATAGTCCGGAAGTCTGTAACACAAACGGAATAGGTCCCAATGGCGACCTAGACACTTGATATGACCACTAAAGTAATTAGAGACATGGTACATATGGTAGGCATGGTAATCATTGTTTTGGTCATGGCCATTATATTATCGAAACATGTTCCGGCCATGTATCCGAAACCAGTTGACCGATTCCGGCCAACCTCCTTGGCAACATTAGAAATCATGATAGCTTTCTCTTGGCGGTTATTGGTTGAAGAAAAATCGAGAAAACTAAAAAATATGAATAAAAAAAAAAATCATTCTGTGCCGAACACGCATCAGTACTGGACGTGTTTGGTGATCGGTCCGATAGAGTATAAAACAAAAGACGTGTGAACAAGTGTTGGCATTGTTTGCCTGGTCAAGTGAAATAAATCCGGGTTCAAGGTCGTGCCTTTGTGCAACTGTTTCGCATCGTGACTGCCAGCTGGTGCGTAAGCCGATTTGGCTGCTGGCTGGATTGTGCTACAGCAGTGGACGAGACACAAACGAGGAAAAAGAAGAAGCCATCAGTGTCAGCGAGTTGTATCGCTGTGTGGAGTGATCTCACACCTGGCTCGCTGCTGGTGGCTGTTTGGTGCTGCTGTATTGGTGCTGCTGGCTGTAACGGCTGCTACTTCGAACGATCGGACAACCAACCTTACTGGAAGGGAGAAATAATAAGGTACGTGTTCTTGTCAGCGCTAGTGCGCTAGACTTAGCGCGATGGATGTAGATCCCTCGCCTCCCGCGCCACCATCCCCGAACCCCTCTGACCCTGACCCTTCTGTTACCCCCTCCCCTGTTCATTCTTCAGTCCCCCCTCGCCCCAGGCTTTACCCAGACGGAGCCCAGGGCAGCTATACTGTTTATTTTCGGCCAAAGGCAGGACCGAAATCGAAAAAGTTGAACCTCTTGCAGATTTCTAAAAACCTGACGAAGGAGTACAAGGGCGTGACCGAAATTTCCAAGGTCCGGCCTAACAAGCTCCGTGTCGTGGTCGGTAACCTGAAAGAGGCCAACGATATAGCTTGCTCTGAGCTCTTCACACGCGAGTATCGCGTTTACATACCCGCAAGAGACGTGGAGATCGACGGTGTCATAACCGATTCGAGTCTGTCCGTCGAGTGTATACTGCAAAGTGCCAAAGGGTGCTTTAAGAACAAAACGTGTCCCGAAGTAAAGGTGCTCGACTGCAAGCAATTGCGGTCAGCATCGATCATCGGTGGCAAAACAGTATACACTCCGTCAGACTCGTTTCGAGTTACGTTCGCCGGGTCTGCACTACCAAGCCACGTCTCGATCCACCGGGTTCGTCTCCCTGTGAGGCTCTACGTGCCCCGCGTCATGAACTGCCTGAATTGCAAGCAGTTAGGCCATACAGCCGCCTACTGCTGCAATAAGGCACGTTGTGGCAAGTGTGGGGAGTCTCATGCGGAAGATTCTTGCAGTGTTAACGCTGAAAAGTGTATTCACTGCGGAGAAAATCTGCATGAGCTCTCGACATGTGCGGTGTACATGCAGCGCAGGGATAAAATAAAACGGTCTCTCAAAGAGCGTTCAAAGCGTTCCTACGCTGACATGCTGAAGAAGACCGTTACCACTTCTCCCGTTACTTCGAACCCCTTCGATCTGTTGTCCTCTGATGAAACCGATTCTGACGATTCACCAGCGGGAGCATCTTACGCCAATCCTGGGGAGTCTAGAAAGAGGAAAAATATTTCCTCTCCTAAACTTCCCAGAAAAGGTCCTAAGATTTCTCAAAGTGAAATGAAAGATACAAACAAACCAAACAGTGCTGCGGAAAAACCGAAGCAAACTCCTCCTGGGCTGGCAAATTTAAAGTCCCAGAAGGAGTTCCCAGCACTGCCAGGAACATCTAAAACCCCAGTTGCTCCTTTTACACTCCCAGTTGATGAAACAAACTCTGGATTAGTGAAATTTTCTGACATTGTGGACTGGATTTTTGAAACTTTCAATGTACCCGATCCAATTAAAATTTTTCTTACAGCATTCCTCCCAACAGTTAGATCATTTTTGAAGCAGTTGACTGCCCAATGGCCTCTCCTTGCAGCGATTGTATCCTTCGATGCCTAATTCAACTGCGTATATGAAGGATTCTATCTCTGTCTTACAGTGGAATTGTAGAAGTATTTTACCAAAAATTGATTCGTTTAAAGTTTTGATAAATAAAAACAAATGCGATGCATTTTCCCTTTGTGAAACTTGGCTTACTTCAAATATTGATCTCAACTTCCATGATTTTAATATTATTCGCCTTGATCGAGACACCCCATATGGAGGAGTACTTTTAGGGATTAAAAAGTGCTATTCTTTCTATCGTATTAACCTCCCCTCGATTCCAGGCATCGAAGTTGTCGCATGTCAAATGACAATACAAGGTAAAGAGCTTTGTATTGCCTCAATATATATTCCCCCCAGAGCACAGGTTGGGCAACGGCTGCTCTTTGATTTAATAGAACTTCTTCCCTCGCCACGTTTGATTTTGGGAGACTTCAACTCTCATGGCGTGGCTTGGGGTTCCCCATACAATGATAACCGCTCCTCTTTAATCTATAACCTTTGCGATGACTTCGACATGACTATTTTAAACAACGGTGAAATGACACGTATCCCGAAACCTCCAGCGCGCCCAAGCGCTTTGGATCTATCCTTATGTTCGACGTCGCTACGGTTGGATTGCACATGGAAGGTAATCCTCGATCCTCACGGTAGCGACCATCTGCCTATTCTTATTTCAATTACTAACGGGTCAACTCGCATGCGACCAATTGACATTCCGTATGACCTCACACGGAATGTCGATTGGAAGTTATACGAGGAAATGATTTCAAAAGCGGTCGAGTCGATTCAACATCATTCACCACTTGAAGAATACAACCTCCTCGCGGGCTTGATTCTCGACGCCGCGTTGCAAGCCCAAACGAAGAAATATCCCGGCGTAACGATCAAAGAACGGCCTCCCACTCCGTGGTGGGACCAAGAGTGCTCCGATGTCTACACGCAAAGATCCGACGCGTTTAAGGCCTACCAGACGGGAGGTATACCTGGCGACTATTTACGGTATTCGGAGCTTGATACCAAGCTTAAAAGCTTGGCTAAAGCAAAGAAACGTGGATATTGGCGTCGGTTCGTGAACGAGACGTCGAGGGAGACATCGATGAGCACTCTTTGGAACACAGCCCGAAGAATGCGGAATCGCGTAACGGTCAACGAAAGCGAGGAGTCTTCAAGTAGGTGGATATTTGATTTTGCCAGGAAAGTATGTCCGGACTCTGTTCCTGAGCAAAATATTGTTCGCGATGCGTCTCCGGGCCACGACGCGATAGAATCACCTTTTACGATGGCAGAATTTTCAGTTGCCCTCCTGTCCTGTAACAATAACGCGCCTGGATTAGATAGAATCAAATTCAACTTGTTGAAGAATCTACCCGGCAATGCCAAGAGGCGCTTGTTGAACTTGTTCAATAAGTTCCTGGAGCAAAACATTGTACCGCAGGATTGGAGGCAAGTGAAGGTGATCGCCATCCAAAAACCAGGGAAACCAGCTTCTAATCACAACTCTTATAGGCCGATTGCAATGCTGTCCTGTATCCGGAAATTGATGGAAAAAATGATACTCCGTCGTTTAGACCACTGGGTCGAATCAAATGGTCTACTATCAGAAACTCAATTTGGCTTCCGCCATGCCAAAGGGACGAATGATTGTCTTGCGTTGCTTTCAACAGATATTCAGCTGGCGTATGCTCGTAAAGAACAAATGGCGTCTGCGTTCTTGGACATTAAGGGGGCTTTTGATTCCGTTTCTATTGACATTCTTTCGGGTAAACTTCACCGACAAGGATTTTCTCCAATTTTGAACAATTTTTTGCACAATTTGTTGTCCGAAAAGCACATGCATTTTACGCATGGCGATTTGGCAACTTTTCGCATTAGCTACATGGGTCTTCCCCAGGGCTCATGTTTAAGCCCCCTTCTTTACAACTTTTATGTAAATGACATCGACGAATGTCTGGCAAATTCATGCACGATAAGACAACTTGCAGACGACAGTGTTATCTCTGTTACAGGAGCCAAAGCTGCCGATTTGCAAGGACCATTGCAAGATACCTTGGACAATTTGTCTGCTTGGGCTTTACAGCTAGGTATCGAATTCTCTCCGGAGAAGACTGAGATAGTAGTTTTTTCTAGGAAGCATGAACCTGCTCAGCTTCAAACACAATTAATGGGTAAAACGATTTCTCAGGTTTTGGTACACAAATATCTTGGTGTCTGGTTCGACTCTAAAGGCACCTGGGGTTGTCACGTGAGGTATCTGATGAAAAAATGTCAACAAAGAGTGAATTTTCTTCGTACAATAACCGGACAATGGTGGGGAGCCCATCCAGGAGACCTTATAAGGCTTTACCAAACAACGATATTGTCTGTTATTGAATACGGGTGTTTCTGCTTCCGCTCCGCAGCAAACACACATTTGATCAAACTGGAGCGAATACAATATCGTTGTTTGCGTATCGCCTTAGGTTGCATGCAGTCGACCCATACGATGAGTTTGGAGGTTTTAGCTGGAGTACTACCATTGAAAAACCGCTTCTGGAGCCTGTCTTCTCGTATTCTAATCAAATGTGAGGTCTTGAACCGTCCCGTGATTGAAAATTTTGAAAGGTTAATCGAACTTCATTCTCAAACCCGTTTTATGACATTGTATTTCAATCACATGTCCCAAAATATTAACCCTTCTTCGAATATTCCAAATCGTGTCGACTTATCAAATACTTCTGATTCTACTGTGTTTTTCGATACATCCATGATAGAAGAAACTCGTGGAATCCCGGATCATTTACGCGTGCAGCAGATCCCTAAAATTTTTTCCAATAAATATCGAAACATCAACTGCGACAATATGTACTACACTGACGGATCACTTCTTGATGGGTCCACTGGCTTCGGTATCTTCAATAACAATTTAACCGTCTCCCATAAGCTCGATAATCCTGCTTCTGTTTACGTCGCAGAATTAGCTGCAATTCAGTACACCCTAGGGATTATCGAAAAAATGCCCACGGACCATTATTTCATCTTTACGGACAGTCTCAGTTCCATTGAGGCTCTCCGATCGATGAAAGATGTTAAGCACTCTCCGTATTTCCTGGGGAAAATACGGGAACATCTGAGTGCTTTATCCGAAAAATCCACTCAGATTACCTTAGCGTGGGTCCCTTCTCACTGCTCGATACCGGGTAATGAGAAAGCGGACTCTTTGGCTAAGGTGGGCGCAACAAACGGTGATATTTATGAAAGACCAATTGCCTTTAATGAATTTTTCGCACTTGTACGTCAGAATACGATCATCAGTTGGCAAAATGCTTGGACCAGAGGGGAATTGGGAAGGTGGTTACATTCCATAATCCCCAAAGTATCGACGAACCCGTGGTTCAAGGGGTTGGATGTAGGTCGGGATTTCATTTGCGTGATGTCCCGGCTTATGTCCAATCACTATAGATTTGACGCGCTCCTCCGTCGTGTTGGGCTCGGGGAAAGTGGTATCTGTGCCTGTGGTGAAGGTTATCACGACATAGAGCATGTGGTTTGGTCATGCCCTGTACACCGTGACGCCAGGTCTAAATTAATAGCTTCCCTGCAGGCCGAGGGTAGACAGCCGGCTGTTCCTGTTCGTGATGTCTTGGCGAGCCGTGACCTATCCTACATGTCCCTTATATACGTTTTCCTGAAATCCATCCACGCCCCAGTCTAGTCCCGTTCCCCTCCGTCTACACCCAACAAAACGACAAGAACACGTTTGAACCTTAAGCACAAAACCAGCAACCAGACCCCGCACAATAGAACCAGGACCCAAGGACTACGAGCCTCTGTCCCAACTCACGACATCGTGGCTCAGCAGAACGAATCCATACATGCCATTCGACGATTATCAGACGACCATTGAACAACAAAACACTGATTGGAAATCCCATGCTAGTTTTAAGTTAGACTTAATTTCAGCTCGTAGTCGGCAGCGAGGATAAAAAATTTGCTTTAGTTTTTAAGTCATCAGATATAATTGGCGCCGTTAAACATTAAATTGTATTTGTGCCGTGTCAAATAAATGTTATGTGAAGAAAAAAAAAATGAATAAAAAAACCATTCGTTTTTGGCACATGTGCCATATTCGAACAGTGCCAAAATTGAACCGTGCCAGAAACGAAACGTGCCAAAATCGAACGGGGTCTGTACTTTAAATGAGGCGGTTTAGATTTTTGATCTCTTTTTGCCTCTTTTGCATATTTTCCTTTCATACACTCACTTTTCTTTTTTTTTATCTCTCTCTCTCTCTCTCTCTCTCTCTCTCTTTTATCTAATTTCTCTATCCTCTTTCCCTTTCTTTCGGTTTGACTGATTTGTTTTATATCAAAATCGAGCAAAAAGTCTTCTAAAAATGTTCAACCACCTGTTTGAATATTTAGAACGTTGTATTCGTAGGGGTCGATTTTAATGTATGTAAAATAAATGCCTTTTGATAGGGTATCTATACATATAAAATGGAGCTGTCTGTCTGTCTGAGCCATATAGACTTGGTACTACCGAACCGATTGACATGAGAATTTGTATGTACGGATTTCTGGGTCCGGGGAAGGTTCTTATTATAGTTTGAGACCCCTCCCTGCTCTTTAAATGAGGGCCCCCATACAAATGAAACTCGAATTTCTGCATAACTTGATGAATAATTGAGCGAATGAAGCCAAACTTGGCACGTTAATATATCAGGAAGCATGAAATATTTTTATGGTAGTTTTACTCCCTGCTCTGGAAGGGAAGGCTCCCATACAAGCGAAACACAAATATCTGTATAACTCGAGATGTAATCAAGTAAATGGAACCAAATTTGGTGTGTAGTGATTCACAAGAGCGAGAAATAGTTCTGTGGTAGATCGACACCCGTTTCTTTTCAAGAAGGAGGGGCATCCTTACAAATGAAACACACATTTCTACATAACTCTAACTAATCAAGTAAATGAAACCAAATTTGGCATGGGAAGATTTTTGGGAACAAGAAATACTTTCAGGATGGTTCGACAACCCTCTTTCATCTGGAAGAGTGGGATTCCATACAAATCAAACACAAATTTTTGAAAATTCGAGAACTAACTGAGCAAATGGAAACACATTCAGCATGTGAAAGTTTTTGAGGGTGATAAATGTTTCTATGATGGTTTGACGCCATCATCCATACTTTGGAAGAAGGGGGAGAGGGCTGGAAAACAATTGAAAATGACCCACTACCACCAAATATGAGTATTTTTGTAATCATGATGATGCACAGAAGCAAAAAATCAACCAGGGAAATCATTTTGAATTCTAAAATGGCGACTTCCACTCTCTAGAAAACAACCGAAAGTAACCAAATACCACCCAGTAAGAGTATTTACCTGATCCTGACGATACTAGTGCTGGGACTTTTATTCAGATATATTCGAAGCTCGGATCACGGATGTGTAAACGAATACTATTCGGATGTCCGGATATCCGGATACGGATAATCGAATAGTCGGATATCCGGATATACTATCCGGCTATCCGGATTTTTTTCCAGCTTTTAGGCCCGTTCGAATGAAATGTAACGCGAAAAATGGCTTTTTCCACAATATTCCCTCGTAAGTATTTATTTACATAATTCTCATTAAACTATGTTCGGATACAATATCCGGAAATCCGACTATCCGAAAATCCGGATATCCTGTCGGATAATATCCGGATATCCGATTGATCCGGATTTTGGATATTTGTCCGATATCCGAGGTCGGATATCCGGATATTTATATCCGGATAGTCCCAGCACTAGACGATACATAGACATCAAAAATCAACTTCATATACTATTTTGAATTCTTAGATTTTTTAGATTTGGACCACTGTGACCATTATTTTGATCTTTTGTGGTAAATTCTTAGATAGTGACTTCCGGTTTCTAGAAAACAGCCAGAAGCGACCGATTACAACACAAAGTGGTTATTTTTGAAACCAGATTGACGCTCAAAGGCCAGAAATGAACTCCACATGCTCTTTTGAAAACCAAGATAGCGACTTCCGGTTTGTAGAAAACAACCAAAATAGCGGAATACCACTCAATATGAGTATTCTAGGGTGCCAATCATTTATATGGGAGAAAAAGTAACCAGATATTCTAAAGAAAAAACTCTACACAAAATGTTCATCCACCCGTAAAAACACCCTATGCAAAATTTTAGCTCGATCGGACTAAAAACGGGGTGGTGCAAAGAGATTAAAGTGTAACCTTGAAAAATTCGAAAAATCACCAAAATCGAGAATTTTTTCTTCAGATGATACCAGATTTGGACGTTTCATGCATTTTGGAGCCATCTGGGACCATATATAATCTTGAGAACCGAAAATTCATGCACCCCACTCCGTTTGGTTAATTTGTGGATTTTCAAAGGCCAAAATTCGAACGCTTTGCACCACCCCATTGTGAGTCCGATTGAGCTGAAATTTTGCACAGGGTATTTTTTCGGGTAGATGAACATTTTGTACAGGGATTCTCAAAATGACCATTGTCATTGGTACCCTAGAGTATACCCATTATAAGAAACAGAACGACGCCCAGAGACCAGACATTTACTTCACATAACATTTTGAAGTTAAATCTTTGGATGCAGGTGGAGTCAATTTAGAATGTTTGAACTCATTTAAATAAAAAAAAAAAACCGGCAGAACGAAGATGATTATATTTTCAGAACAGATTAAAGATTTTTTGCCTTAACATTGCCGCTATCACAAAAATGTTAACTCCAATGAGTTTTAAAATCTTAACCAATATGTTATAATTCAAATGAGAAGCAAAGGATCATTAGCTGAACGAGTTTCCAAAAGTAAGTTCAAAATCAAGGATTTTCATTCAACTACAATAGTGATTCATTTTTTCAAAAAAAAAAAAAATGAAATATTCAGTACAAAACCATCGAAAAGACTTCTTCTCAGAAAATCTCTAGAGTGCAGAAAAACATACTTGCACTGCGGAAACAACTGCTCTCACACTAAGGGACCATACTTAAATGACGTAGCATTTATGGGGGGAGGGGGGATATCATCGTTTTGTGACGAGCTGTGACAAGGGGGGGAGGGGTTGGATTCAAATCGACGTAGCATTTATTTTGAAAGATCGATTTTTTACAGGGAAAATGTATATTAAAAATGCACTAAAACATTACTATTGCAGCGAGAGCAGTCGAAATCTTTTTATCTGTGGCATTCTGGAATCTTCTAAAAGCTCTACTGCATAAACAATCGCTTGGATTTCCAAACACGCAATCTGTTTTGAAAACAAAAATCGTTGCTTATTTGTGGATTTTAATACGAACTTCCATGAGTTGTTCTAGGAGTCGATATTTTCCTATACTCGATGATATTTTCAGTCCCTCCGATTTCCCATATAAACTCACTCCCAGTAGTCGATATTCCTATTACTCCATGCTTCCTTCGCTCGATGATCCCGTATGGTAACTATCCTAGTTGTTTGGTTTCTATGAGCCAATGTTGTTTTCAAATTCTAAGTTCTTCTAACGTGAAAGAGTGAATGGAATCTCAATTCCCGCAGAAAAAGAAGAAAACTGAGAAATGAAGGAATAATGTGCTGACTGTTGTTAAAATGTGATAGGCTAGATTGGATTTTAATGATTTTTGTTAGCGAAATTAGACAAAACAACAATCTCTAGAGCAATAATACTGGTAGCTCTACAGTTAGCAAAAAATATTGCTTAAATATTATCCAACTAAATTTATGATCCAGCAAGAAATCATTTAATAGCAGAAGCAAATCACCTAAAAGCCTCTAATAAAGAAATATTATCAGATGCTCACAACTCTTATTTTTCTCATTTTAACATTTGCAAATTTTGACACTTGCTATCAAAAATTGTTAGATTTATAGTATTAAAAATCAACGGAAATATAAAAATGCCGTCACTTTTATACCTATTTTTAACTTTTGCTATCAAAGGAAAAGTAACTTTTACATGGTATATTTTTTCTGCAATTTAACTATCTATAACATTGTCGATTACAGTATTTCAATAAAACGTGTCATTTGCTAGTATATTATATTTTACACATTTTCTTTTAATCTCCCAGTTTTTTGTATATTTCCCAGTTTTATTCAGATTTTTCATGTGCTCAAGCTCCGATTGATTTTTGAAAATATTTTTAGAACGTAAATGATGTAGAGTGATAAATCACTGTAACAATTACAATCAGTACTTCTGTTAAAAGTGAAGGAACCTTCATTTTAATAATTTTGAGATAAACTGATTAGGCAGTTTGAAATTTTGCTGCTGTTAAAGGAGATAACAATAAAATTAAAAGAAAAGAAAACCGGAAAAAGAACAGTTCTGATTGAAATGAGTGATTTTTTGCTGTACACTGGGGTTTTTTTTACGCGGGTTATTTTTATCCGGTTTTTTTAAATAACGCGGATTATTTTTATGGGATTTGGAAGATTATTTTTACGCGGTATCAAATAAGTTTAGTATAAGTAAATCTATTAAAGTAAAAAATCAATCGTATGGTTCATGACAATAAGATTTTCTGTTTTATCAATCTAAATAATGCATGTTTTTAATATATTTGCTGTTCTTATCAAACAATAGACAATTTCAGTTGATTCGGGAAAAAGGAACAAAAATACATTAATAATTGTACAACGATACGAGTCAGGGTCGTCGTTATTAACTTTCGATTAAGGAACGAAAGATTAAAAATATGGCAAAATCATTTTAAAAAAGTTTTGTCTTGATCTTTAATGAATTTTCATTTTGGAAGTACCATAAACTCATTTTGTGTGTTTTGTTACCATTTTTATATCATTTTTCAAGTTTATATTTACTCACGTGCTATTATTTTGAGTCGGATCTTTTTATTCAATCAACCGCGTAAAAAAAGACCCCAGTGTATTTAAAACTAACATTGGATTCAATAACCATTACAGAGAAGCTCTCTTACATTTTTTTTGCCATTCAATATTTTTTTTTTTTGGAATCCAGTTTTTTCCAGTTTTTTCTTTAGCAGTCTTCCAGTTTAAATGAAAAAAATTTTGGCATCTCTGCAGCAGAGCTATCTGCGGTGCTTTTTACTAGCAATACTCAGAGGGAGAGATATGCTAAGAGAATGTTGTGGGCCAAACGAACATGTCAAAATCCGAGCCAAACTAACAAGATAGGTAACACATTGAGAGGTATTGATATCAGGTACAATGAAGAATATTTTTATTTTTACACGTTTTGCCTTTCTCCTAGAAAGGTATAGCAATCACTGGAAAAACCAAAGGTATAAAAGTGGTCCCAATGGCCGAATGTCATATACCACTCGACTACTTTCGACGAACTGAGCATTTTCTGTATGTATGTATGTATGTGTGTATGTGTGTGTGTGTGTGTGTGTGTGTATGTGTGTGTGTATGTATGTGCAACTTTTTTTCTCACTCACTTTTCTCAGAGATGGCTGGACCGATTTTCATAAAGTTAAATGCAAATGAAAGGTCTAGTTGCGCCATAGGTTGCTATTGAATTTCATTGTAATCGGATTTTTAGTTTAGAGGTTATGTATCAAAATGTAAAAATCACGAAACATCAATATCTCAGAAACCGCACTACCGATTTAAATAAAATTGGTTTCAAATGATTGGGCTGTCTCCAGAACCCTTAACTTTTGAATTTCGTTATGATTGAACATATGGTTTAAAAGTTATGTAAAGAAAAGTTATCCTGAGGTTGTTTAAACTCACTCATTTTTCTCAGTGATGGCTGAACCGATTTTCACAAAATTAGTTTCAAATGAAAGGTCTAGTTGCCCCATAGGATGCTATTGAATTTCACTGCAATCGGATTGTAACTTTGTCCGTTGTTAATAAAAATGTGAAATCACATAATGAAAGTAAATATATTGACTTTCTCCTAACGATCACTGGCTAATTAAAAGGTAGAAAAATGATTGAAATGGCCGAATGTCATATACTACTCTACTCAGCTCGACGAATCGAGCATTTTCTGCATATATGCATGTATAGGTGTTTGTGTTTGTGTGTGGGTGTGTACGTGTGTATGTGCACCTTTTTTCGCACTCACTATTCTCAGAGATGGTCTGACCGAACAGATTTCAATGAAATTAATTGCAAATGAAAGGTCTAGTTGCCCTATAAGACCCTGTTGAATTTTTTTGTAATCTGATTTCTAGTTTAGAGGTTATGTATCAAAGTGTAAAAATCACGAAACATCAATATCTCAGAAACCACACATCTGATTTGATTAAAATTAGTTTCAAATGAAAGGGCTACCTTAAAAACCCTTAACTTTTGAATTTTATGAAGATTGAACATGTGGTTCAGAAGTTATGAAAAGAAACGTGTTCTGGAGACTATTTAATCTCACTCATGTTTCTCAGAGATGGCTGGCCCGATTTTTATAAAATTAGTGTCATATGAATGGTCTTGTTGCCCCATAAGACCCTAATGATTTTTTTTTACAAACGGATTATTACTTTGCCTGTTATGTTTAAAAATGTGAAATCCAGTTATGAAAAGAAACATATTCTGATGACTACTTGGGCTCACTCACTTTTCTCGGAGATGGTTGACCCGATTTCCACAGAATTAGCATCAAATGAAAGGTCTAGCTGCCTCATAACACCCTATTGAATTTTGCTGTAATCGGAATGTAACTTCGTCTGTAATGTATCGAAATGTGAAAATCACGAAACTTCATTATCTTAGAAACTACACAACAGATTAGAACAATATTGATATCAGATAAACGGGCTAGTTAAGGGTTAACTGATGAATTATGATTGAACACGTGGTTTCAAAGTTTGGCTGCCCCATACGTTACCTTTTTATTTGATTGTAATCAAACTTAAGCAAGCGTTATGTTTTAATTTGTAAAACAACGAAAGTCTATTATCTCAAGTATTACACGACTAATTTGAACATAACTAGTGTCATATAAATGAGTCATCTCTCAAACTTACAAATAACAAACTTCATAACAATTTGATATGCTGTTTAAAAGTTTCAGAAAAAACAGAAATTCAAAGACTATTCAACACTTTACCTGCTTCGATCAATATATATGGCCTCAACATGATTTAAATGTGGTATCGTACTATTTGAACGTTCCCGGCATCGCTCGTGATTAAATTGTTCGAAATTAAGAGTCATTGCATTTATTTCGCTATTTCTTAAGTACTAACATTACGTCAAATTTCATATTTTATACTTTAATTACAACATCAATATTTTAGAACCCAAAGAGTGGATAAACATTTATTGGATTTAAGCATTCATGTAAATCTATTTTTACAAATAATAAGTTTGAATGAGAAAGGCTGAGTCTGGCCGCTAGGTGGATTAATTTAGGTTTTTCATGTTCTTTTACTAAACAATGAATTGAGAATGCTCCAAAGTTGCTTTATCGCAGTGATTTTTAACTGGTGGCTCACAAACATTTTGTATGGTCAACAAAATAATGATCAATTATGGTCAAAGTATATAAAATTTAACCAAAATATAGAATTTAGCCAAAATATAAAATTTAACACCTTCAAGGCTTTTGTGATGCACTTTATTATTCCCCAGGACTTCCACCGTCAAAATCAGCTATACGAGTCGAATGAAAAAGTTAGTCAACATTGCGCTTTGAGCAGAGATCTGGCACCCCTGACATGTGAAACCTAGTTGTCAAATTGGCGGATTTTTTCATCGCTTATCTCTCTCTCTCTCTCTCTCTCTCTCTCTCTCTCTCTCTGAGTATCTCTACTTTTTACAGTTTGTTTCTTAAGCATGGCTGAAGACTTCTCCTTTGGGAAACTTTGGGAAAAAATAGACTGTGTTGCTCGTGCCGGTCGAGTTTACTTGCCTACGTTTGCCCGGTAGGTTTTTTCTCACTTTTTGGACTACTCGCCAGTGAACACTGTGGTGTACTTCTGCTTATTCTCTGTAGAGTGATTCACCCCTCTTGTTTCTATTAGTTGTGATGTGAGCTGGTAGTGTGTTTGTCTCTCTGTAAGTTGGTTGAGACACTTTGGAGTGGAGAAAGAAGCAGTGTGGTGAAAGCATTGTTACACGCAGGCACATACTGAAAGGGAAGTGCGCGGTGAATTTTTTCTCCGCTTTTTTCACATAGTTAGGAGAATGAGAAGTATGGTGGAGACAACAACCAGCCCACCCTGCAAATGGGGGAAATTTCTGAGATAATGAAAGTTATTCGCCCCAATTCTCAGATCACCAATGCTATACGTAAGGGAAGAACCGAAGTTACAAGAATGGTAGTGAATGTGTTAGGTGGAGCTCAGCACGAAGATCTCAGCAGCAAGTAACATGCTTTAGTTTGATAGCCGATGAACCATCTGACAGATCGTCAAAAAATCACTCTTCTCAATTCAATTTATTTTGTTTAATCACCAACAGTCCAGGGTAGTTTACGAAGTGCGAATATCAAACAGCACCGTTGAACTGACTCTAATCTTTCCACATCATTGTTGTAATAAGGGGTCCAGACAACCGAACAGTACTCTAATATAGAGCAAAATAATGAGAAGAACAAGGAAAAAAACGTGAATTGTTTCGTCTGTTTTTCCGCGAAAACGAAATAACCGATCATTTTGATGGATTGACATCCATACCGTCTGATGACACTAATCGGCAAAGATATCCAGTTGAAGTTGAAGAAAGCAATAGTTTTCGATTGTATGAACACAAAGAAAAAGTTAAAGGTCATTTGCGTAAGATAGCCGTGGTCCTTTTAAAACTACTTTCCAGGGTTAAAAATCAATGATTGTTTTTATGACCTTCTGGAAGTTGTAGGAACGGACGCAAGAACTTTATACAACAAAGTTATAGAATGTTTCCGGCCAGATGATATTCACATGCTGTATCTAACAACACGACTGGCTCGAAGAAATCTCTAGGCGCGATGTTGAAATTGTGGATTGTCCACATTGACATCTTTGTTTTCATGAAAAATATTTCGATAATATTACACGATATTGGTTGATATATTTTGATATTTATATTAATATATTTATATTATTTATCCGTCACATTGACATCCCTGCAACTATAACGTAACGTCAATCAGCTAAAATATAAGTAGAGGCCTGCCCAGAAAAGCAATGATAAATACTTTGTAGTATTGAATATTTCAAATATTTCGCAATACAGAGTGGTAACTTTGAATTGATACACGTATTCGATTGCCCCTCGTTGTATTTTCTGTCACAGCTTGACAAACATCTGAACATGTTTTGAAGAGTGACGTGTTTACTGTTTAGTCGGAATAAGTCATGAAAATTGCAATGAATTCAAACAAAAAACAAGTAAGACCCTTGCACCTGCAAGGTTTGACCAACATCAAGATCGGAAGCAAGCTGTCAAATCTGAATTAAAGCAGATTATTCGTTTACAGGGCCATCAAGCGTTTCAAGGATACAGGCACGGTGGTTCCTGAGAAGAAACTTGGTAAAAACGGACTTTTCAGCGGTCATCAAAGCAGTGAAGGATGGTTTTCCAGCCTGTTCGGCAATTAAAATGGCGTGTGAAATGAACATGAGAAGCATAAAAATTCACGGATTAATGGATTGGGAAATACAGTTTTTGCTTTCAACAAGAATCAACACCAGCATGTTCAGAAATGGTGTAAGCAGAGTTTACCTTGTTTCATCAGTTTTTCTGAATGGCCTGGGTCGTCACCGGATTGGAACCCGCTAGACTTCAGTATCTGGGGATACATGCTAGGAAAGTTGGACGACGGTAGGCATTTGAGTTTGGACACATTTAAAAAACGTTAGTTGAAGATCTGGGAGAAAATGCCGAACGATGTTGTGCGTGTGGCTCGCAATGACTTCGACTATCAAACACAAAGGTAAAAGATTTGAACTCGTCTAAGTACATTGTTATTTTACTACTTATAGATATTATTGACATCGATTCCAAAGAGAAATAAAAACTGGTTTGAGTTTTATGATCTAAATAAAGTGTATCACTTTCACGTTGCCACCCTGTATTTAAATAGTGTCTTACCCCTAGGTGTCCTCAACTTTTGCAACTGTAATGCATTTGCATAGTTTTGTGCAGTGTTCATCAGTTTAACAGTTTTGATGCAAACAGTTCTATAGAGCTCTGGCAAAAAATGCTGACTTTTCAAAAAGGCGATGTAGACTACGAGTTTCCAATAATAAAAGTATTCATTGCTTGCCTCTTGATTCTTCCTCACTCATCGGCAGCCGTTGAGAGACTTTTTTCAACCTATAAACCTATGTTTTTTAACCTATAACAACCTATAACAAATTAAGAAACCATCTAACTATAAATACTATTAGAGGCTAAGTCGTTATAAAAACAAAAACTCAAGAAGATTTTTTAGCAATAACTGGTAGAGATAAATATAATTTCAATATGTACAATAGGGTGGCAATGCGATGTATATTTTGTTTATTTACCCAAAATAAAAATCTGTGCACAATTTCAGCTTATTTAGACATGATTTAGGGGTGCTTCAAAGCGCTTGAAATTTCAGTGTTTTGACTCTCGAAAATCACTATTCCCAATAGAAAATTATGTTTAAGATGCCTCATAAACATTTCAATGATTGAAACGTGGTTTGGTGACGCATTTTAATGTTTATTAGGCATTTTGAACTAGATTATTTTTATAAGGGATGTCCATTTGCGAGGCTCGAAACATCAGAACTTTGAACACTTTGAGGCACCCCTTAATCATGTCCGATTGAGCTGAAATTTTACACAGATCATTATTTTAGGTCAATAAACAAAATGTACATGGTCGGTGACATGACCATTTTCGCTGGCACCCTAATGTACAATACGAACAAATATCTTCGACTTAGTCTTAGGCTTAAGGGATGTAAAAATATATAAGGCATCGTACACAAATTACGTAACGCATGAAGGGTGGGGAGGGGGTTGAGTCTGCGTTACTTATTGTTACATAGGGGGTAGGGGGGGGGGGGGGGGGTAGTAGGGACAGTTACGTAACTACGATGCTGGCTCGAAATTGAAAATTTTGAGGGGGTCAGGTTGTTAAGCGTTACGTAATTCGACGGGGGGGAGTCATATCGAACGTTACTTATCGTTACATAGGGGGGGAAGGGGGTCTGAAATCTATATTTTTGCGTTACGTAATTTGTGTACGACGCCTAATAAGTGTTTAATATTTCAGCGGTTACCGGCGTAAAATGGTAAAAAACATGAGGAAGAAAAAAAATCTGTTTTGTGTTATATCATTCAAGTAGAGTGTGTTTGGTTTCGATGTAAATTTAAGGGTGCAGTTTGATAATATATGGTGCTTTGGGGCTGTAACAGCGGATTACAGGTAATTCGAATTATTTACAATAGTTAACGAAGCGTTTCCCAATAAGATGCTGTGTATCTCAAATGACTAACAACTTTACCCTGTGTATATCAATTTTTCGTAATTCTTTTATATTTCTGTTACAAGGGTAGTCCAAAAATAAAACAATAATATATAAAACGAAATATTTTCATATTTACCTTTTATAATAGTCTTCTTCCAGCTCGATACACTTCCCTAGCCTTGTGTGCTTCGACACAAACCATTACTCTAAGGTTAGCGGGTAAAAAAATGTTCTAGATTTATGAGTAATTTGACAGCATCGCTCCATCTAATGCATTTGATCGCTGTGTTAGCCTTCGAGAACCGCGTCCATTGCCCCATATGCAGCAATAACTGGAAGGGTCTTTTGGGAGGCCTTTAAAACTTGCGTTGAGGTTTTCAAAGAATGGCCTACGACTACTTCCTGTAAAATGGTTCCAGCAAAACATTATCAAGACGTCTAAAAATCCAGCTTCAGTTTGTCCCAGGCTCAGCACCAAGGCGACCAGCAGCACGATTGCGTATAGCTTGTCGAAGTTCATGTTGGATTGTAGTAAATTAAAATAAACAGACTTCGTTCGAGCAATTCCTTGAACCTCTTGCCTTTTGAAAGCAGGCTGTAAACTGATAACCGTCACTGTTTGGTCGGATTGTTTTTCTACGCTACCAAGTCCTGTGGAGCGGACGTTCCGGACGATCTTTCTTGTCGGTTTGCTTCAGGACGGGGGAATAACCACGATCGCAATTTAAGATATAAGGGGTATTGCCCCCTAGCTTTTTCTGCAGCGACTGGGGAGCGTGCGTACTTTGCTGATTGGTAAACTCGTTTTCATAACCCGGGGAGTAATAATGGAATTCTCATCTATGTTTATGATGAGGATCGACTTGCGTCGGGGTAATTAATTATTTAACTATTAAATTTCTGGATTTCTAATAAAAGTCGGTATGCAAGAAGAAGAGTTTAGCAAACCATTTTGACGGATGAATTTTGAGTAACACCAGTTCGGACATCCTCATCGACAGCACACATTTAACGTGTGCGGGGTCTGTCTTAAAGTTGTCTTTATTGTATACTTAATGTAGCTCGTGATTTGTCATTTTCTAGTCTACCACCGATCGCAGGATTTGACGTTCGAAGACTTCCAGCGCTCGCCGATCGGTCTTCTTCCACGTCCACGATCCATACCCACAGAGTGCCACCGCACATAGGAGTATTTGAGCCAAAAAGCTGGCCAAAAGTCCAAGTCGCTCTATTTTGGTAGTAATGGGATAGATTTACATCAAAAACGTGTTATTTTCGTATAATCAACACAAAAAAGGTGACATCCATTTGAAACGTCACCCAATATATAACATATTACTTTAAATTCGCTTGCTCCATTTTTCTAGTGTCTTTTTACACATGATATAAAACAAAAATTTAGAAATTTCCATATAAATCTTCATTTGATAAAATGTCAATGAAATAAAAAAGAGGAACCAGGAGGAAGATTTTTTTTTCGTATATTCTCAGCAGGCTTTGACCTTTCTGTTAATGAATAAAGCTTCGACGGGACTTGCCCGAGAGGTTACTAAATCATAAATTTAATTTCACAATATATCGCGGTTGGTTTTCATAATCACTTATTTTGTAAACAATTTATGATTATTTTATGCATTCAACGTTTTAAATATTGCAAAACATTTTACTTATCTTGTAGATTATGTCCTGTGAGAGAGAAAAACTATTTGACATAATTTTTCAATTTTATACGCCACCCGAGCAGTAGCAGGTATTTTTCAAACTGACCAATTTACTGTGGAATAACTTTGAAATATAACAGTTTGGTTTATGTGATAAGACACCAATGGGTTCTGGGATAGCATGAGGGTATGTTTTAACTGAAATTAATTAAAAATAATGGCAATCGTGTATTTTGTATGTCGGACTTTTGGCCAACTTTTTGGGTCAAATACTCCTATGTGCACCGTAAGGATCGGCGTTCAGTAGAGCGCCAATTTTGGAGGCTGCGGAACTTAATTTGGTTACGAAATCCGTGATAAACCCTGCTCCCCCCTCAGCGTTGATGGTGAGTCCAATTCTCGCAGCTCCTCTTGTGAGAGCCGTAATTGCGATATTTGGTTTTAGAATAAAGTGCCAGGAGAAGCAACGACTTCGAGACATGATTTTCGATTCACTTTTGGATCATTCTAGCAAACATCATTGTTGAAAATTTTACCCTATTCTTCACTTATATGCCTGATAAAAAAGTGTTCTACATTTGAGAACCAAATATCACGTCTAGCAAAAAAGTGCTGTAATTTCGTTAAATACTGACGTAGTTTCGCACCATCCAACTTTCAAGTGTAGTCGAAAAATAATTTCAACCACTTCAATTAGTTCGAAATTATTAACGATCATCGAAAATCAATTTTTCGCTCGCCTCTGGTTCCCTCTCGGTACAAGATGTTAATAAGGTGGTGTGATTTGTTTCAGAGAGCGTCCGCGTAATGATGATTTGGCCACTTAGGGTGGACACTGCGGTCATGAACCCACCAAACGATCCACAAATCAGGTCGAAACCGATTTCGCCTAATGGATGCTGATCATTTTTCTAAAGCGTTTGTTCGTTACGCGCAATAATCATTAAAATGCAGTGCCCTGGCCGGCTGTGAAATAAGTCAGTCTTATTCTCGCTTCGGTTACCGCTGCTTTGCATAAGTTAGAGAGCTTTTTTCTTCTCGCTCTGCATCCCACCGAATACAAGCGAGTGAGAAATTAGATAGCATTTGCGAGCGCGCTAACACGAAATGCCATTTTCACAGCAGCATCCCGAAAGAAACAGCTTCATTGCTCATGCGGGACAGCATGGGCATGTCCTCGCGCCTTGCTTGACCGGTCGCGTGTTCCCAAATGTGCCAAAATTTGCCGTGAACATTAAGAAAAATAAACGCCATCGTCGTATGCAGCTCGTGAAATCTAATGGCAGCGAATAAAAATTCCACACGAACGGGTGGGAAATTTGTTCTCCGCTGTTTTTTTTTCGTCTGTCGCTTCGTTTCTAACCGCACTGCGTGCTACTCTGGTCATAATCATTTTTTACCCTTGTCGCTTAAGCAGCTTCTCAAAATTTGGTAATTGGTTAGCAGGGCAATTAGGGTTATTGGTTTCCATTCGGGGGGAAATGCGAAATGCTCACGCAACCTGCGAGACCTGCGGGAACCCGATGAGATTTCGGTGAGAAATGTTTTAATTCCGGTGTAATAAATTGTGAAATTTGCGAGCATTTTATTCAGGTATTTAAAATTTTTAAAGCTATGAAACTCATAGCGCAGCGACTGACAAAATGATGACAAATGACAGCCGATAAAGGGCTTATCTGCGAGATAATTTTCTTAGTTTGTCTATCCCATTGTCTCCAATTACCCGCTGATCGAACTGTTTGCTTTCGACATTCTTCTGTGTCTAATTCTGTTAAAGAAGAACCGCAGATCGAAACCTACATCTTGAAATTCTACCCGAGCAAGGACGGCGCCACCCGCACAGTCAGCACGCAGGATCCACTAGCCGCACCTGAGTGGAATCCTTCAAGCCCCGGAGGGTGACTTCTTGAATTTCATGATCCAATCATCAATCAGCCCGAGCCGGGTGCCACCCGCTTTGCACGCGATTAGGAAACGTTTAGATTCGTTCCCCGCGTAGCAGTGTCAATCCTTCCGGGGCTGACCGGCCAAACTCGATCAACTCGTTATCGGGTAGACTAATTAAAATTTTCCAGCTGAATGGTCGGAAAGGCGTAAACGCGCGCCCGGTCTCGCTGGGAGGGCGGAGATCCGATCGGAATAGAAAATAGAAGAAAAACGTGGCGCGAAGTAGATCATCGCCGGGGGCAAAACAAAACAAATCGAAGGGAAAATGAAGCAATAAAAATATTTGAATCATGTTCTTTAATTTTAATTGCTAAATTTAAGGATTCCAGCTTCGGACGCTTGAGGCCTTCGCATAACGAAAGGGATGCTATAATTTAAGGATTGTCTTAAACTGTGCCGCGTTCATCTGAATGTTTAATTTCTAGCTTCGACCGAAAGCAAGTCAGCAGAAAATAGATCAAAAATGAAAACGCAGAAGAAATCCTACAATCAGCTTCGCCGGTTCTCACGCGTTTTGATCGGGAAAATTCATTCCGCACAAACCTTTTTTTCTCCGATCGATGAAACCTCTTTTTCTCGAAAGGGATGGTTTGATCCGGCTTTATTTATGTGTGAAACGAAACAAAAAGCGGACGCTTCTACCTGAACGCTCGAATCTTTTGAGGGTCCTTAGGGATAGGAAAGGATTGCGAAACTCTATCCCGGCTCAATTGGAAAGCAATTAAATTTTATCGTCCCCTTTCTGCTCTGCCCATCCATCGGGATTAACTCGAAGGAGCTTGGACTGATTTCCAGCGCGCAAACGGGATCAACTCAACCTTAGAAGGCACTGAAAAAAAAGTGGCCAAATCGCAATCCTTCACGCTCCCGTTTTTTTTTTTTGAGATTTTTTTTCGAAAATCAATTTATCGCAATTATTATAAATGCTGCTATGGCATTTCAGAAAATTACCCCCTTTTTGCTTTTGAAGCTCTCACTTGTGGACTACTTCTTGGCAGTGAAAATTGATGTCTTTCGTCTATAAGCGAAAAACGTTTAGCACCTTTTACCGGAGTCGGAATGATTACTGGTGAACACTAATTAGGGGTCCGGTCCGTTTACTCAGCCAGGCGCCTTGAAAATTACCGGGTTCAGCAAAACTGAGTCCAAACTTTGCACTCAATGATTGAGGTTAGCTGCAGGGTGGCAAAATTAGTGCTGTGTCGTAGTTTGGCTGAAAGCTAAACTGATCAATTAAAACTATTTAATCGAACGATCCTTCGTTGCGTTGGTGGTCGCGTTATAGATTTTGTTAGGAGATGTATCAGAATGAATTTGTGCAGGGATCACCTAAAAATCTATCTTCTTCATAGGTGATTGAAAATTTTAGACTGGAGTTTGCTAGTGCGACCATTTTTTGATCTATTGGGGTAATTACTTTGGTTATTAATAGTAATATTTAATCTATTTCTTGTATATGTATCAGGGTGGGGAATCGTTATATGAGAAAAACGAAACTTGATAGTAGAAAGCCAGAACCAAGTTTTTTTGTGTTCTATTTGGAGCCCCAAACAATCCTAAATTTATCGGAAGTCGATCGGTTTAGTCTCCGCTTGGCGCATTGCATTTCAAATTTATATGGAGATTTGTATGGAAAAACCAACATTTTTGCCTTTTCCATTCTAAAGAGCTCAAAGTGGCTCAAACCATAGGTTCTCTAACTTCAGGTGGTAGGTTTTTTGATGCCTTACAACTTGGCCGAAGACTTCAAAGAGCTAGGATGTCCCAAAAAAATAGTGGAGCTGTTCAAAGTTGAGTATGTCGAAATTTATGTAGCAAATCATTTTTTCTGCCAATTCTGCCAGTGTATAGGGGTGGGCGAAACGGCTCTTTTGCAAGAGCGGCTCTGAACCGCTCACTCACCATTCCGAACCGACTCACATGAACGGCTCATGGTCAGAGTTGCCAATGTTCCAGTTTAAACTGGATTCTTCCAGTTTATTTCGAGTGATCCAGTCAAACAGTTTAGTACCAGAATCTTCCAGTTTTTTCGTTTATTCCCCAGTTTTCACCAGATTTTTTAAGTACTCAAGCTCCGATTGGTTTTCGGAAATATTCTGAGAACGTAAATGTTGTAGAGTGTTAAATCATTGTAACAATTCTTATGGGGAGCTCCGTAGCCGCAAGGTTACAGAGTCTGCTTTGGTAAGCGGGTGGTCGTGGGTTGGGTTTATTCTCAGGCTTCCCACCACTTACCCTTCCTTCAATCTGGATTCTACAGTACCCCTGTTGACTCTCCTTCTAGCAAAAATAAGTCCCTATTATAATAAAACTATTATAATAGACTGGTGTGAGTAACATATGGAAGTTCTCTCCAGGGAATTGTAACTAGGCGATATTGTTAGGATGGACAGAGGCTTGGTATAGTAGAGCAGTAAGCTTGAAACGGAAAGGTAATTACACATAAGCACTGATATGAATGATAAGCGTTTCACTTACTTCAATAGTGTTACTGCTAATAATATGAAGTGCGGAGTACAGAAAACACCTTGCAATATCACAATAGATCTATGCTCTGGTCGCAGTGATGAGTCCACACAGAAAAAGAAAAAGAACAATTCTTATCTACGTTTCCAGCCTATTCTATTTTCTCGCACGAAACACGGCCAAAATATAAACTACATAGCATTAATGAGATGGAAAAGGAAAGTAAGATAAGCTTTATTCAGAAACTGACAAATAGATTTCACCAGATCGTGAAAAGAAGCAATTCCAATTATAGCCTAATATGTTATTTAAAAATAGAAACAATCGATCTCAAAAATGTTATATACAAGCGGCATTCTTCAAAATAATTTCTGTTGCGTAGCACTTTAAAATATGCTCGGATAATTAGATACCAAAAGATAATTGTGACTTAAACTTCACAGATGTAACGTAAAAAAATGTTGCATCAGTACTCTTGTTAAAAGTTAAGGTAAAGTTCATTTTCATAATTTTGAGATAAATTGATTAGGCAGTTTTAAATTTATAGGAGATTACAATAAAATTAAAAGAAAAGAAAACCCGAAACAGAACAGTTCTGATTGAAATGAGTGATTTTTTGCTTTATTTAAAACTAACATTGGATTCTGTAACCATCACAGAGAAGCTCTATTGCATTTTTTATGCCATTCATTAAATTTTTTTGAAATCCAGTTTTTTCCAGTTTTTTCTTTAGCATTCTTCCAGTTTAAATAAAATTTTTATTGGCAACTCTGCTCATGGTTCACAATAATTCACGAGCGTTGACAGTTCGTGTTTTCTCGGTAAACTTCGGGTTCGCGCGAACCCATCAGTTCTGGTGCGCTCAAAGAACCGTGGCTCTTTTTCGTGAGCAGTTCGTTCTTTCGCTCTTTTCTAAGAACCGGTTCATTTGAACGGCTCATGAGCCGTTCGCCCATCCCTACCAGTGTACCGGCGTTAAGGGCTCTTCCCACTGCTTCCGTTCCGGGACCGGGCCGTGACCGGGCCGTGGCTGTTCCGCGTGTCGTCCGGGCTCGTTTGAGATTGATTGCATGCGTTCTTATGAACGCATTCACACCGACGCGCCGTGCCTAGACCGGGGCAGCGTTGAGTTGCCGTCGTGCTGCTGCAGTGCGAGAGAAAAACTATCGTTGCCGACGATACTTTGTGTTGGCCGGAGAGTGCACGGAAGGCACTCGGGTGGATGCGTGTATGTTGTAGTGACATATTTCGCGCGGAGTGAGCTGCGGTATGAAAAAAAGAGAAAGACGTTTTTTCACATACACACATCAACATTTCTCAGCCAGAGCGCAGCGCAGGCACGGTTCAAGCACGGCGCAGTGTGAATGCATGAAAAGTCCCGGACGAGCCCGGTCCCGGAACGGAAGCAGTGGGAATAGCCCTTTAAACATCGCGTTTTCGGCGTTATGGGATTTTTGACGAACGACACAACTTCCGGCAGACACTTCATACCATGAATTTCCCCGTTCACGGCCTGTCCGGAACGAAACAAGAGCAGCTTTGACATCCCCTTCTCGCTAATAGTCAGCCACAGCAGCACCTTCTTAGGGAACTAGGGAAGAAACTTCACCTTGGTGCTTACTTCCTTCGTGGGGGAAGTAAAATACAAAGTGCCTTGCCAGCAGGGATGGTATTCTACGCCATTTTTCGGGACTCGTAAGTAATCTACGTAGAAAACTGTATTCTACGTTTTCTATGGTAGAAAACCTCTTGCAAGTAGAGAATTCTCAAACACTCGAAAATTCACAGTATGAGTCATAAAATGCCTACGCTGCGCTGATTAGGTGTATTTAAGAAACGGGAAAATTTATATAACAATAGAGAAAGAAACACGAAGAAGCAAGAAAGTGTTTTTCCGGACTACTTTGTGATTATGGTGAAACAAGCAATGATAAAGAAACTCAAAAAAGTAAACAAAGTTTTTACTCAATAATTTCAATCGTAGTTCACGGTTCAACAACATATTTGTTGTCATCCAAAAATGCTAATGAAAGAAAAATCGCTTAATATACGTCACATACAAAATCAGTGTAACAGCAAAGGCGCATCTAAGGCCTGATTTCTACAGAACTATGCTATCGCTGTCAAATCTTATATACTGTGGCGCCAGCACTAAATTGGAGTTCGGAAGTCGGACTTCCAACTTCCGCACTTTTTTTTTGATTTTACAAACACATAGAACAACTGCGTGTTCACACAATATGGACTGCGGGAATGAATTCAATGTATTTGTTTTTGTAAACCGGACTGACAGTGCAGTGGCGGCTGAGATGGTTGCAGTATTGCGAGAACACCAAAAATAAACGTCGGAAGTGAGCCTACCCTTGTAGGAGCTTATGACCACTGCTACCATTAGTTAGATATATTGTGGTGTGGAAGTGAGCCTAACTGGTAGTTTATCAGCGACGTTTTGATAATTTTTATTAAAATGCACAATATTTAGTGTGAACCCAACATCTCAACGGTGCATGGTGGGCATAAAAAGTCCACCAAAAATTCCATGCAACTTTACACGGTTGCAGGAAGAATTTTTAACACCCTCGGGTGAAATAACTTTAAAATTAGTAAGATTTGACGTATTTTCGCGAAAAGTGGAACAACTCATAAACTGAGTAACTCCGTAAATACGCATAATTGAGAAACAAGGCGTTTTAAAAACTGAGTGATTGTGACTCACTTTTTGGTACAGTATTACTCAGTTTCAAGTTAAGCAATTACTCATTTTTTGGGTTTCGAATTGCTACTTAATTTAATTTACAAATTTATATAAAGTTTCGAAGATAAAATTAAACATACCTGTGTTTGTTGTTTGTACTGGCTAGAAAGCCCTAGAAAATTTTGCAAACGGTAAGTATTTCTAATTCGAAAACTTATGAAACACATCAAATACAAATTCAATCGATGGAGATTGAAGGCAACGATTTTAACTGTCAAATTCGTTCTCAATTCACACAAATTAATCATCACAAATAAAAATAAATAATATTTTTAAACTTAAATTTCGTTTATTCTTCTTGTAACTCACCACAAAAATCTTTTTGCAGATTTCCGTAGAATACTTGTTTTTGGTTTGGTATTCTAGCAGAGGTATTCTACGTAGAAAACTCGTCTCAAACTGCATGAGGTTTTCTACATGACATCCCTGCTTGCCAGTCGTTGCCATTCAGGGCGACACAGGTTCGAGGAATGCGAAGTTGCACAAGCCCTCTAAGAAAAATGCGGGGTGGAAGTGGCCACAGCGTCAATCCGCCTCAGAAAGGGTTCAGCGGGGTCCCGGGTGGCCATCTTACGACTAGCATCGGCAGATGCGAACCTGGCACTAAAGGAAGGCAAGCAAAAGGTCGGCTGATCAGTATGCCCTCTGGGTATACTCTAACAACCGGACGTTTGCTTCCGGTGCTTCGAGGGAGGACATAAGTCCTGGACCTGCAAGGGGCCCGACAGGAGCCAGTTATGCAGACGTTTCGATGGTGCAGGCCATAAAGCAAAGGGTTGCGGGGAGTCTCCCAAGTGCATGGTGTGTTCCGGAAAACGGAACGCCTAACATTTTATGGGAGGCCCCAGGTGCCCAGCCGGTAAGCCGGCTACGAAACCACGGGCATAAGGGTAACGTAACTGAACCTTAACCACTGCAATGCAGCTTAGCAGTCACTGAGTCGCTGTCGGACATCACCATCGTATCGGACCCCTACCGCATTCCTCCCGGAAACGGTAACTGGGTTGCGGATAGGTCCAGTATGGCGGCCGTATGGACGACAAGCAGGTTCCCAATTCAGGAGGTTGTATCCACCTCAAACGAAGGGTACGCAGTTGCAAAGGTGAACGGAGTGTTCTACTGCAGTGTCTATGCTCCGCCACGTTGGTCTACCGAAAGGTTCACTCAGATGCTCGACTAGTTATTCATGAAGCTAACGGGCCTAACGCCGTTGGTGGTGGCGGGTGATTTCAACGCTTGGGCTGTTGAGTGGGCCAGTCGCTCACGAGCCAGCGGAGTCAGATCCTATTGGAGGCATTGGCAAAGCTCAACTTTGATCTGGCCAACGTTGGGACCAAATGTGCATTTGGCAGAAATGGTGCGGAGTCGATCATCGATGTGACGTTCTTCAGCACAGGACTGATCACGAACTGGAGGGTAGACGATGGCTACACCAATAGCGACCACCAGTCGGTTTGCTATAATGTAGAAAACAACGCAAGGCGGCAAGTGACGGGTAGAACCAACACTCACACCGTCCGCGGCTGAAAGACACAGCATTTCGATGCCGAGGTATTCGATGAGGCAATGAGAAGAGAGTGCAATGGAGGCAGTTGGCTCCACCCGACTGCTGACCAACTAGTTGCCGTACTATCGCGGGCGTGCGACGCCATCATGCCTAGGACCCGCCAACCTAGGAATGGGAAGCCACCGGTTTACTGGTGGACCAATGCGATAGCGGGCCTCCGCAGTGCGTGCCTCCGTGCAATACGAACCCGTGGGGTAACGCCTATGGGATCTTAATGGCCAAGACCAAAGGTGCGCTGGCGCCTGCAGTGCGATCACCAGCGATGCTGGAGCATATCATCAGAGGACTCTTTCCACGGAATCTCTAACCTGGCAATCAGACTGACGATTAAAATGGCCCCCGGGCTGTTTCGGGCAGTCATGCAGAGGTGCCTGGATGACTGCCTCTTCCCGGACAGGTGAAAGCGGTAGAGCTTACTGTTACTGCCGAAAACCGGAAAACCGTCAGGGGACCCATCGACTATACACTGCGACACTGCGGGCAAGGTGCTTGAGAGGATTATCCTCAACAGACTGGTGAGGTACACGGAGGGTGTAAACAGTCTGGCAAGTAACCAGTTCGGTTTTCGGAAAGGCAGGTCCACGCTGGATGCTATCCTCCGCGTCACCAAGACGACGGAGATATCATTCCAGCGCGAGAGAAGGGGCATACGCTATTGCGCAATCGTCACGCTTGACATGAAGAATGCGTTCAATAGCGCCAGTTGGGACTCCATAGCGCTTGCGCTTAGGAGCATCCAAGATGCTCGAAAACTACTTCCAGAACCGAGTACTTGTTTACACCACGGAGGAGGGTCAAAAGTGCATCCCAACTACCGAAGGAGTTCCCTATGGCTCTATCCTGGGGCCGGTGTTGTTGAATGTCATGTATAACGGGTGTTGAAACTCAAGTTCCCTGTAGGAGTTGTGATCGTCGGCTTTGCAAATGATATAACGCTAGAGGTCTACGGCGAGTCGATCGAGGAGGTCGAGTTGACGGCCGCGCAATGTATACGCAAGGTCGAAGACTGGATGCACTCCAGGAAACTGGAGTTAGCGCACCATAAGACGGAGGTCACAGTTGTGAATAACCGCAAATCAGAGCAACAGGCGGTGGTCAGAGTCGGAGATTGCAGCATCACCTCAAAGCGATCTTTGAAGCTCTTGGGGGTTATGGTTGACGATAAGCTCACATATAAGAGTCACGTCGAGTATGCTTGCGAGAGGGCATCAACGGCTATTGCAGCACTATCTCGAATAATGTCGAATAGCTCAGCGGTGAATGACAGCAAGCGTAAACTTCTTGTCAGCGTGGTTTCATCCATACTTAGGTATGGAGGCCCAGTGTGGTCCAAAGCGTTAGGTACTAACAGTTATCGTGGTAAACTGGAGAGTACTTACAAGCTCATGTGCCTAAGGGTTGCGAGTGCGTTTCGTACAGTGTCCAGCATGATGCCTATCAGCATAGCCATTCGAGAGGACGTAGAATGCTTCGGCCAACGTGACACAAGGGGCATACGCGGTACCAGAAGATCATTATCGATTATCAGAAGGCAGCAGAAATGGTCCAATTTCACGAAGGGTAGATGGACGCACCGACTTATTCCGGTGGTATCCGGATGGTTTGGGAGGCGCCATGGAGAAGTTAACTGACACAGGTCTGTAAGGTCATGGTTGCTTCAGGCAATACCTACACAAGTTCGGGCATACGGGGTCCTCCATGTACCTCAAGTGCCCCGAGTGCGTGGATGCGAAAGAGACTGCGGAGCATGTCTTCTTTGTATGTCCTCGTTTTGCGCGTGCGCGTAACGACATGATGGTAGTGAGCGGGCCAGATGCTACTCCGGACAACCTAGTTCAGAGGATGTGAGAAAACTCGAACATCTGGAGGGCGGTTTGTGCAGCCGCCTCTCGAATAGTCCTTGAGTTGCAAAGCAGGCGACAGGTGGACCACCAACGCGCCAGTGTTAATAACTGCTAATTTCCAAGCTCTGGGAGTAATTAGCTAAGAGACTTTATAGAGCCAGGAGATTGCACAAAGCATACAAGTCGCTCCCCGAAGCAATACTTAGCGGCCGTTCCGGGGAGTATTATGGGCTGGAGACTGGAGGGGCTTTAGTGGGTCAGGCGTTTGGTCGCAAATTCACCCTCCACCTGAAATAAAATAAAAAAAGGCCGAGACAGGTCTCGTCGTCCATCACCGTCGTCCATTTTCTCTTCAGCGAAGCTTTTTGTAGCTCAGGGTCGACGGCCGTCGGGAAACGGGCTCTCTTTCAATGCTCTGATTGTTGTCCAATAGTGCCAAGATGTTTTCGATGCCAGAACGGGCGTATGCGGTGTCCGCAAACTGCCGCACGATGTCCTTTTTCGACGCAACGGGGTACCGTTCTTTGCACGCGCACACTTCTGAACGGAGTAGTTTCAGTCTTTTTTTTTTATTAATTTTAGACTCTTTACATCATGAATGCATTAGTGTTTGTATCAAAAATCTTTTAGTGAGTTTATATAAAATTATGCAATTATAGTATTTGATCACTTTTGTTTGTGTTTACGTTATCGCGGTTAGAGTTCGAACGATAGAGCTATCAATTTTTTTTGCTGACTCATGGGTTCATATGTTTGATGCTGCATGCATAGTTTTGTCAGTGCATGCGCCAGTGCGCGAAAAATCGGCGATTTTTGTACATTTTTTTGGCGCAAACGTTAAAAGAAGCTCTGTATACAGCACATTTCCGGACAAAATCACAATAGATCAACCTTTATGGTCGCAGTGATTAACCCATATAGGCAAAAAAAAAACGCCACAACTAAGCAGCACCGCGTAAGTGATGGAATGACGGAATGTGCAAAAGGAGACAGACTGCGCTGCATATTTTTTATCAGCTATACAGATGAACATTTTGCGCCAAGTACATTACTTTTCCGTCAACTGTAGTGTATAACCGTCTACAAACCCATTGTTATTATGGATCGGAAGGCAAGCGGCAAAAACACCAAGTTTGAACTTCAATATGTAAAAAAATTAAATTTCATTCAAAATGACTTTTTAAGATATTCAATATTTTGTAACAATTTGTAAAATTTGGCTCCTACAAATTAATTTTTTTTTTTTTGCTATAGACACCATTTCAATAAAACAAGCCGTTTTTCTGATATAAAAATGTCTATTCATCAGCCACCATTGCGGATAGGCCCTTTCGAAACAGCAGTTGCGAGTCTACATGATGAGTCTACTGATATCATAAAATGATCTTTATATCAAAAAGAACAACTATGGAAAGTTTTAGCGAAATCGGAAATTACATGCTGAGAAAATATTTTTTTACCCATTTTCCATGGAATGTCTCTAGTGCGGTAGCTGATTTCCTCTGCTGGTCCGTACGCTATGGAAAGCTGCAATCGAATGAGCGAGCGCTGCAGCAAAAACTACATGGATATAATATTCTGAAATCGCCGCCTGCTGCGCTGTGACTTGCTGCAGTTCTGCTTGCTGCTGGTCGATCAACTTTTCAGTACCTAAATCTTCCTCTTGCTACAATACATGCTAGATTTTATGTGTAACTACTGAGAGTTATAATAGAAGTTTAAAATTAGAAGAGCTGAAAGTTAAAAAGTCGAAAATTCAAAAAGTCAAACAGATAAAATTCAATAACGTCATAATTTTTTATAAAGGGTGTTACAGCAAGAATTGGTTAAACAAAAATGGGAGTATAACGGTCATCTTTTGATTGAAAAATCGAATCATTTTTCTTTGTCAAGAAAAAATATTGACTCAAGCTTCCTTTTTAATGAATGCGAAACCTTCCTCTTGACTCTTGGTACTCTTGCGCATAATCTTTCTGGTTGACGGAACAATTCGCGATGAAAATATGACGCTCCAAACCCCAACTACAGAAGGTCTGACACACGAGATATTTCTTTCCGAACTTCAACAGCGCAATGTGTTTGAGAACCTCTGCCACCTCTCCTTTTCCAGTTTACGTATAGTATTTCTATCTAGGAAGCTGTATGAACCTTCCCAAGTAACACACGTTGTTATAGAACAGTTAAAATAACTCCTCCAACACAACCTTCGGTTATAGATTTCAGTTGACATTACCTTTTCCATGACATTTCTATCACCAGAAAAGCGCAAAAATCGAAGGCTACTAGAACAAGTACTGGTGCTATATGAAGTATTATATAACTTCATGAAGGCAAGTCAACTTGCTAGACTGAAGCTGCAAAATACATCTTGAGTACCAATGCGGTAAAAAACATGGAAAACAAGTTATTTTCAAGTTGTAATTGCTAACTAATAAAAACATCGTTGACGCAAGCATAAAACTTCAAAATAGAAATATTGTAGAACAACGCTGCTTTATATTAGGAACTACAAAGGAAAAAATAGTGATTATGGCGTATCGAATATTCACCAAAAACAAACAATAATATTAGACCAACTATTTGACGATTTTAATATAAAGTTCTACGTGCGCGTCAAATTTCATGGTGAAACATTACAATTTACTTCTGAAAAAATTATGCGCCATTCATTGGACTCGGTTTTCTATTTATCCATCAGTGGTAAATAGATTATTCATTGCAGAATGATTGCTGATTCATTCAATTGCGAAGAGCAGTGCTGATAAAAGTCATTTTCCCCAGCCAAATTCTTCGAAAATTACAGCCAATCATTTTCAATTTTCACCTCCAATGATCGCAGCACTCTTTCAGATACACTCGATTTTCGTCCTAGTAACGTGCTGTTATACTCAGATGAAATAGATCGCGCGCATCGGTCACGGTTACGGAATAAAATTTGACGACAAATCCAACCAAATGATCTTCACTTCAAAGCGAAAAAGAAAAACAAACAGTCCACTCAACCGAAATGAACCTCACCAAAAAACTTTTTCACTGACACTGACCGATGCCTTGACAATCTTCGTTAACTGATAAACTGATTTTGTTGTCTTGCTTCCATCGCATGAAATATAATGAGGTGTTTTGACAGTTCACTTCCATGCCAAAAGCGGGAAGCGAGAACTCTGGAAGGATTGTAAAAAAATAACGTTTATGGATGCTTTTTTTCACTTTCACTCAAGAGTGTCAACAAATATCAACCCTGGCGAAGAGTCTCAATTTAGCCCAACACCGCATGAGCATAGTTCGTAAACAACTATCTGTCATCTCTTTATTACTTGCCTAGTAAATCGCAATGTCGTTTCTTTTTCCTGAATTGATCTGCACTGACCTAGTGGAATAAAAAAAAACTTGCGCATTCGTGGGTCAGAATTCGCCACACCAGCGCCCATGCGCAAATGTGTTGCTATGACAACATTAACCCAGCGCATGCGCAAATGCATTGTTACGCGCAGTGCAGCTAGATCGAAAATTGTGTCCGTCAGCGGCACTTTTAATTAATTATAAATTGATGATAAAAACAATGTTTAACCTTTCAAAATGAACTGTTCCTGTCGCTTGAATATTAAAATTGTTTTCGCATAGTTTCAACGTTATCTAGACATAAAATATAACAAAACTAGAGAACGTTGTTAGATATACGGTAACAAAAATTGGCGTGACATTGGTTGCACTGCAAGCGTTTTGTTTACATTTTCATAGCGCATTTTGACCCAACTAAAATAGTTAAATTGAAATCGTTTAAATAGTTTTAATAACAATATGATCAAGTAATTGGCTGCTGAATACTAAGACCAACCAAAGAAAAAGCACTTTACAGGTACGTAAATTTTTATTGGGCGTGTAATATTTAACTGGCGCGGCTGCCTCTGCTGCCTCGGCTGGACATTTTTACACAGTTGTTATAGTAGGGAAAACATCTGGAAAACATCTTCAAGACAAGTACCATTCATGTCATAGTTTTTGTTTGCTGAACTCATGTTATTGAAAAACATCTCCAAAACCAGAAAAACGAGCTTGTTTTCGAAGAGTGGTTGAATTACTGATGAAGAACAACTTCTCACAAATGTTCTATTTGAAGTTGTTTTCTTTACTTTTTTTTTTGTTTCATGAACACAACTTAAAGACAAGCAAAGGCAGTTTTTATATATTAATCTATGAAATACACTCATGATATAAAATAATATCTCCAGAGCAAGAAAACAACAACACAAGTTTTCGAATGCGCTTATAGTACTCTTATATGACTACTGTCATTGTGAATTATTCTCTAACATGTTTTGTGTGTTACTTGGGTTCGTCGGCATCTACACGTAAAGCTTTCACGATCGTTATCTGGCGACTTGTTTGGTTTCTCGTCACGATTTGGAGTCACCGCCGTTTTGTGAGTCGAAAATGTGGTTCGTTTTGTAGCTCGATTCGCAGTTGTAGACGACATTGCCACCTTCCTTGTGCTTGCGACATTTTAGACGTAAAGGTTGGGATTCCGCTTGAAACTGCTGGCCACTCTCTTCGTCGTTCTGCGGATTCGTTCGGATTTCGATTTCCCCTCTGATCAAGTCTTTCTGACAGTCGACGAACGTCCTCCAAACATTTTCTTACGTTTGTGACGGTCGATTGGGCCACATCCAAAAATTTTGTCAAATATGGTCTAATTGGTATTTAAGATTATCGCGATGCATGAGCAAAATTTTGTTGCGTTGTTTCTCTTGCTTCGACGCCATTTTTACAATTTTAAACATAAGACATGATACTATACACACACATCTCTAAAATGAGGGGTGTTCAGTTTTTTTTTTATACATGATAAATATTGTATAAAACGGTAAATTGAAGTTTACTAATTTTCAATAGTAAAAAAACATAAATGTCAATAAGCATAAAAGCCTGAAAGTATGAAAGTCAAAAAGTCACAGTAACAAATGGATAAATGAAAAATGCTGAAAGATAAGCCAAATACTAAATAGCTAAGAAAATTAATTTAAAAACTCAACAATAAAAAGTCAGAAAGTCTAAAAATTTCTATGTCACAAAATCGATCACAAAGACGATCAACAGGGTAAAATATCAGAAGGCAAATGTCAAGAATTGTACAGTAAAATTAAAAAATCACTAGCAAAAAATCGAAAATTGAACAGTAAAATTCAAAAATGAAAACCTAAGTGTCAAAAGTCCAACAACCAAAGAGTCGAATCTTGAATGTGAAAAGTTAAACTCAAAAGTTCGAAGGTTAAAGAATTCAAAATTTTAGAAGGGCGCAAAGTCAAAAGTCAAAATTGAAAAAAAAACAAAATGGTTAAAAATTAGAAAGCTCACAAATCAAAAAGTCACTGTAACGAAACAATAAGTCAAAACTCTGAATTCGAAAATAAAACATCAAAAGTTGAGAGTTAATCAAAAGTCAAAATTCGAGCTTCAAAGGTCAAAAAACCCAAGGTGTTTAGGTTCAAGTCAAAATCTACAAGTTAAAAGTCGAAAGTCAAAAGTAAAATAATCAAAAAGCCCTAAAATTAATGAAATGAGCGTCAATGGTCGAAAGTTCAAAACTCCAAAGCCATAATTAAAGAGTTGAAAAGTCGAAAAGTTAACTACTTGAATCGCAGAGTGAAAAGTTAAAAGTCGAAAGTCAAACTTCGGAAGTCAAAAGTAAGAAGTTGAATACTGTGCACTCAAAACTCAAAATATTTAACTAATGAGAATAAACACAACAGATTCGCTGATTAATATTTGTAACAAATATCTGCACTTGATTTCAATAGTTCTCCTGGGGAAAAGTTGCCAAAAAGGACGTAAGAATGTCTCGGAGGGGCCACAAGGTTGGAAGTTTTTTAAGTAAATGCGTGGCAAATCGATAGTTTTTCAGGTATGTATCATTGAAGTTATCAACAAAATAAATTTTTTTTTGTTTTCTTACCACAGCGAATTAGGTACATTTTCGTAGCATCTAACGCCCCAAGATTCCAACCCCCATGACAGGGTGTCACCGGTTGACAGTGACACATCCGCAGTCGGAAGCCTTCGGAACCGCGAAAGGTGCCGTTGACAGCCGACAGCCGAACCGACGCCGACTTCTTTTGCCTAACCCGCATCGTTTTTGAGCAATAACTCATTTCTGCCGCGTTTGCGCGCTCGCACAGATGGACACAGCCCGCCGCCGACAGCCGACGACGACGGACGGGCAGAAAGGACTCCCGCGGCTATTGTCCGCGGCAAATCAAAACACCAGTGACAGTGGCCATTTGAAAAGACGCACATCGGAGAAAATAGAACGGACACGGAGGAAGGGGGTCTAGGCGCTTCGGGATCCTGCTTCGAAGGATAATTTATTTTATTGAGCAAGTTGTCATTAATAATCCTGTGCATTTTTGGTTTGTCTGAATCGTTTTCGTGTGCAGTTTTCCCCCGGGAAAGGCTGAGGTGCCTTCATGAACGGGGAAAAGAGTACAATTGCTTCTGTCCTGCTCCAGGGAATGTTTGGGTCGGTAATAAATAATCCTAACTATGGCCATTCAGCTTTGAAAGTTTGATTCCCTCTTGCACCACTCTCACAATGCAAGAAGTGGACACCCGAAAATCGAATGACAATTTCTTAAAGAACTTCAATTGATCGGAGAGTACACATAGAGGAAGAGCCCGAAAACGAACGTGTCATCGGGGACAAAGCGAAAACAAATTTTATATTAAATCTACTGAAGGACGGTGACGACGACGACGACAACGACGGCGGCGGGGAAGAAACGATTCCGATGAATTATGACTGTTGGTTTAGGGCCCCGGTTTGGGTTTGGGTGCAAAAAAGTGAATCGCATTTGGCAAATATTGATTTTTTAGCTTGGGAATTTCTCCACGGAGGACAAAAGCTGGTTGCTGGACAAGAGGAGTGATTTAACAGTTTCTGGTGGGTTTGAGCTAGTCCATCAATGGCGAGTGAACAATTGAAAACTAGAAGCTCTGTACCTTATTGATCTTTTTTTTTTAGCCACGGATCTTTTCGTTTTCGCTATTACTATTATTTTTGAAATTTATGATGCGGAAATTCCTACGAACAATAAATCAAACTCGTGTTGAAAAAAAAAGTAGTGGAACGCGATTCAAGTGCACCGGCGATTTTATGGCTCATACAATGTATGGAGCATAATTTTATCACATTTAGGCGTCCTCCGGCGGACTTCACAAAGTAGCGGCAGCAGTCGCTGGCGTAATTGGAAAATAATCGATGTTGCCATAATTTGGTGCTTGCAATGACCTTACCAGAACGGCGTAACCGTTCAATTAGGTTCGTGAGCAGCACGCATCTCGCGAATGGACCCAAAAGAACCGGGTTTAGATTCGTGCTGCCCAGAACAAATATGCATGCCGTCTACGATGACGACGTCGTCGGAAGCAGTGAAACCCAACGTCAAATTATTGTATATTAGCAACCGGCAACTGCAAACCAGAACCAACCAGGATCAGGCAGGTAGTGATTAGGCAAGCTGCCGGAACAATCGTTAGCATATTTCGTATGCGCTGTTGTGATACATATCAGAGGAGCTGCGCTTCTGCAGAAAGTATTGTTTTCGGTTTGCGTGTATCAGGCAGTTAAAGTCAAATTCCGTACACTTCGAACGCGTGTTGAAAATCCCTAAAAGATTGCTGCAAATTATAGGTTATTTATAGAGAAGCACTTCGTGCCTTTTTATGCGTTTTTTTTTCGGTTGCTTTTCAGTATCAGCTGTCTTTCAATTCTACACAGTCTACGAAATATTCTGACTTTGCGTGGCACTATCAATTATGTAAAGCACAGTTTGAAGTAATTTAGTTAAATTAAACTGTTAGTAACGTGCAGCTTGCTGCGGAATCAGTGACAAATTAGGTTTCGCTGAAATTTCAGCTTGAGCGAAATTCACTTCTTCTACGTTGTTGGCTTGTGTTGTCAGTTTGTGAGCTCTCTTTCTACACGCATAATTTATGCTTTTGACTATAATTTAATCAACATGTCGGTTTTGAAGAATATATTTTTTAGGAAAAAAAATTTAAAAAAAAAAAGAAAGATTGAAAAACTTGAAAAACTTTTTCACTATGGTTATATTAGAGAAAACACTCACATTTTATAAACCCTAATGCTGTTATTTACAATTATTAAAATAAAATGAATTAAAAGTATGTTAATTGTGTCGAATAATTTCGAAACGATTGAAATTTTGTCTTTATTATGGCTATATGTCTCTAAAATCCAGATTTCTCTTGAATTCGCTAAGCGGAGTTCGAATTTCTAATAATTCTGGGCTCTCGGCTGATTTTAAATTATATTATTAATGACGCTGGAATACTTTATCCTCTTAGGAAGTTTTAACGCTGTTTTTTTCAATTGATTTTTGACATATAAAAACCAAGAAGAAAACACAAGTAGCAATTTTTATCTTGCTTGCCGAAATTTTTCATTCACATATGTAAATATGTTTTTGTGGCCACCATTAATGCTGTTTGAAAATAATAGCAATTGCTTAAAAGTTGCCGAAGCATTTTTAAACTGCAAAATGTGCATGAGAAATATAATCGTTATCCTGTCTGTACGCATGGCCAACCCGAGTTTTTATGTTTACTCCCTTGCCATCTAACCCGTTCCGTATCTAAGTAGTATGAAAAATCCTCCGCTGACTGCTCATTTCTCGCTGCCAGCTTCGGCCAGTACGAGAAAGAAAAAAAACTCACCCAACGAACGCGAGGCGGGTCGAACATTAAATTTTATGCAAACAACCTGTCGAAAAGACCCCCAATTCAGATGCAAATTTCGAACGTGCATAAAGATTACCGATAAAGATCAGCCGCCGTGTGCCTTGCAGCCAGCCGGCCGAAAGAAATCCCATTTCCGATCGGACGCTTCGGAAGGTTTCGATAACAGCTACGCACTTAAATCCCCCATCGTCGTAATCCTGATCGTGAAATCTAATTTTCAACCGGGCGCGCAATCGCAGACCGATCGTTTTACCCCGGCGGCCTTCGGCTGACCACAGCAAGTCCCAACGCGGTCGCTCGTTGCCTCACAATAAGGTGTTTGATTAACAACCCCGACCGGCAACCACCGACCGCCATTAACTGCACTGACGAGCGGATCAAGAAGAAAGGAAACCCTAGAGAAGGCGGCGGCGGCGGCGGCGGTGGCCAAATTGCTAAGCCGCCAAATGAGAGCAAATATTAGATTTTCGTCGGCGGACGGAGGCCGAGAACCTCGTGCAAACAGTTATTAATATTGCAGTCGGACTCTTCCGCCAACAGGATCAAAGCGATTCGGAAGGATATCTGCTGGTTTATCGTACCGACGACGACGGCCTATCGGAGGGTTTTTCGGCTGCGACTTCTTGATTGCATCTAGATGCCTGCCGGGCATCAGCAGCAGACGCGTCGATCGCTTGGACCCCGGGACTCAGGAGCATATAATTTGAATGTGCGATGCGATGATCTGCATCATCGCTCCTGCTGAAGCCCCCAATGACAGGTTTGCGGTTTTAGCTAAATTATATGTTTGTTTTGCGAAATGTAACAAAAATATCACCAAACGTGTCGATCCGGGTGAGATAACTGCTAACGGCGGCGGCGGCGGCTTCGGCAACGATAGCGATGATTTCCCGAGAAGTTTGTTGCAGATAAATTGCAGATCAGAACCAGGTAGTGTATGTTGGAGTCGTTTCCGGTGGACCTTTTACTATTTCAGTAAATAAACCAATAACATAGCCTGATTTTAAGTGTTTAAAAAAAACTGGAATAGGTGCAAATTCGTAGAGTTTATTTAATCTTTCCGAAAATAGTAGCAAAATACGCAAATGACAGTGACAATATTGTGCTGAAAACAATTCAAAAGTATACCAAAATTCAGATATTTTTTACAATTTCTAACGGGGTAAAAACAGTTATAAAATCTGTCAGCGCTTCTCATTACGAGAGGTTAAAAACTGGCAACTAGGTCAATTACCTTAGTGCACGTTCTAGTTCTGCATAAAGCAGCTTTGATCATAGAATCTACTTCGTGAAGATTATATAATTGTAGAAATTATGGTTGATTGTGAGTTTACTTGCAACTGATTACGGGAGTCAAGACGGAGGAGGAGGACAATGGAGCCTTGTAAGCAAGAAAAGAGACATTTTTTCGCAATATATTTGTTTGTTTTCAGGGCTTCAAATGATGAGTAGACAATCTGGAAAGAACATCAAACCGCAGACAGACGTCCAAGCTGAGTTCCAAACTTGTGTAAAGTTTTTTGTAGTAGCAATTCGTTACCAGATAGTGCTACCAGTGACGCCAGCCTCGTACACCAGCGAAAAAAATGTATTGTAGCGATAAGGTCACTAGGCGACACTAGTGTACAAGTGATTTATAACGCAATTCTCTTTGAAAATTAACACAGAATTTTCGATCAATGCTGTTCTTGCTTAGACGTTTGTCTGTGATCAAACTTAGCTCCGGCCCTCACAAGTTCCTTTCTCTCACCTCTACGAGTCCTGGGCAATATTCATTTAATTTGTCATCCAACAATACCTGAAACATAAAAGCGGAGGTGCGACGCCGCGGTAGAAGAAATGGCTCAAAACGTCGTCTAATCTCCATATTACCGGCAATACATTCTAGCTGGATGCAGCTTTCATTGTGATGGCAGAAGAGAGTGACTGGGCCAGTCGACAACAGAATGCGCAAGTAGAGTATTAGAGACCGTCTCTTCAACTTTTGCATCATTAACGTGCGCAGTCCTCACCTAGGAAAAAAACCATAACGATAAGAACGCCTTCTACGCGCAGCTGGAGCGTGCATACAATAGCTGGCCAAATCGGTGACGTTAAAATCATTATTGAAGATCTCAAGAATTTAGACCGACTGTTGGAAAGCTCAGTGCACACGGGCTTACGGTTTGATTGCGCAAACGTCGATTCTGACCACTATCTCCTTATGGTCAAAATGTGCCAATGACTTCTGGTTGTTAACAACATCCACTACCGTCGCCCGCCACAGTATAACCTGGAACGACCTAAACTGCCCAAAGTCGTCACTAAGTATGAGCAAAGTCTTGAGGAAGCGTTGTCGGATGTGAAAAAGCTGAGAGGACACAGCCAGCCGAAGGGGTTCGTCGAGTGGAATCGACGTAACGGCTGGCTCGACGAGAAGTGTCCGGTGATTCTAGACGAGAAGAGTGCAACGCTACATGAAAAGAATCGAAGACAGCAGACCCATCTTTTCCGGGACATAGAGCACTGTCTGGAAAAGCTGGAGTGCGAGGAAATAACATGTAAATTCTACATGAAACTGGACGCATTCCGCGCAGCCTTTGTGCTACAAGCCGAAATGTATCGGGATAAGTATGGATGTATCTTGTCGGATGGATGCGATGTGATCAGAAGGTGGAAGCAGCACTACAACAAACAACAGAATGGCGCAGAGGTAGAGGACCAAGACGACAGGAGGACCAACTTGATCAGCACAGTGGTTGAGGGTGACATATCACCCTCACGATAGAGGAAGTTAGGGATGCTATCGAGCATTAAAAGATGGCATCGCAGCGAAGCTTATCAAACTGTGTCGGGATATGTTGGCTTCCTGCTTCCTGCTGATGGTCTAGATTTGGAATACAAAACAGCTATCGGAGGAATGGAAGGAGGATGTAATATGCCCTTAGTACGAGAATGGCGACAACTTGTGAGAACTACCGAGCGATAACAATTCCGAACGCAACCTACAAAGTGTTCTTTTTGATCATCTTTCGCCGTCTCTCGTAGCCTGCAAAAAGGTTTGTGGGAAGTTACCAACCCGGTTTTGTTGATGAGCGATCAACAACGGACCGAATCGTCACGCTACGGCAGATCTTCCAAAAGTGTCGCTTATACCAACAATTTATCGATTTTATGATCGCTTACGATGCTATCGACACTGTAGAGCTATGGAAAATTATGGACGAAATGACATCAACTTCCGTTTTGTTCTTCATTGCAGTAATGCAGGTGCTGGTGAAGTCTAAAAATATCGAGATTGCAGATCTTCCTGGCATAAAATCGTGCTGATTATTAGAGATGTATGGGGGTATGTACTGGGTGTATCTAAAGTTTCTCATGATTTCCAGCGATAATATAGCCAACACTTATGACGTTTGCGGTAAAAAATGGATTTTTTCGGATGGTGGTAAGAAATTACTTAGACCGATAAATGAGTTCGATAAATTTCCCATGTTAGCTTACTTGCGAAAAAAAATCTACACCCTTGCGAGCGGCCTTCCGGCAGTTAACCGTAACATTCGTCATAGCGGACGAAAACATGCATGAAGGCAGAAATCTTCAAGGGGCAACAAATGTAGGTACCGCATCGATATTCAGTCGCTCCATCTCCTCCAACAATCGCTTCGAGTAATGGGTCGACGCCAGATCCGGCCGAAAAACACCGCGTTTTTTGGCCTTATGGTTTTTCTTGACGAGCGACGCAACCTCCGGCAGGTACTTCGTAGTATAAATTTCCCCGTTCACGGTCAGTCCGGAACGAAGGAAGAGCGACTTTGACATCCTCTTCTCGCTGATTGTCAGCCACAGCAGCACCTTCTTGAGGAACTTGCTGTGTGAAATGAACTTAACCTCGGTGATCACTTACTTAGTGGGGGAAGTAAAATACGAAGTGTCCTGCCAGTCGTTACCATCCAAGGTGACACAGGTCTCGTCATCCATCACCACCGCCGCGTCGCGATTTGCCAGAAAAATCGACCCGACTTGGTGCTGCCATTGCGTCATTTCCTGCAGCCTCGAGACCAGTGGACGAGATTGTAGCTTACTGACATATATGTCCATGTTCGCCAGGTGCTTTGTTTCATTGTTTGGCCGGTTACACCTTTCGCTCGCAGTGATGTAGCCAGTTTTCCCTCGGTCAGTTTTCCCTCGGTGCTGAAGAGGATCTTTTGGAGCTTCTTGTCGCTCAAGGCTAGATCTCTTCTAGGAAAAACTTTAGCTCCATTAATTCACTAAACTAGAAATTCTAAAAACGCTTTACGCGAATTACGTTGTTGGTGTGAAGATTTTTGAAGCAGCGATGCAACTTTAGTTGTTGCTTGTTTTTTTACAAATTTGCATTTGTTAGCATGTAAAGCATGTTCTAAACCGAACTAGAAAGTTCACAATAAGTTCAGATAGGTCGCTAACAGAGAGCTATTCAGCTTGAAAAGAAAACTTCAAAAAACTTGAAATAAAAATCACTTTGCATTTTTTCAATTCCCTCACTCATCATTCGTGTTGGTATAATCCAATGATTATCATTTAATGAAGAAATCTAGATCGGAAAAATGATGCCAGTTATTATTAGATTTCATAATATTTTTGCAACTTACTACACAAGCTTCGTGCTCAAGTCCTCCCTCTTTGAAGCCTAGATTCATACGACTGCTCCGTTACCGCTATATGAGAAGAGTATCGAGTAAGTTCAGATAAAGTACAAGCGGAATCTCATGCGAACTAGGAAATTCAGAAAAGGCTGACGCGGAACTTTTTCTGAACTTTCGAGTTCAGGGAAGGTACACGCGGAACGCAATGTGAACTTAAGTCTGACAGTTCTTTAGTTTGTTTTGATTTTGCTGCAGTTTGTTGGTAATGTAATTGAAAAATGTTGTGTACGCAATATTTTCCTTCCAACCGTTTATTGAAAATTTATTCTGGTAAGCAGTATATACAAAATATTATAAATGTAAAAAATCGGCAAAAACTTTTTCGATCAATAGATATGCTGTTAGTCGTAATCGAAACGATCAACGGCTTGAGACATAGGAAACTCTCGGTGGTGTCCGAGAAATGGATTCGGACCTCCAAAACCGGCAACATCATACTATATCCGAACGTAAAAAAACACCCAAGATTTGGACAAAATGCTCAGAGATGAAAGCATCACGCGCAAACAAGTGTTTAACGGCAATTCACAGCTTACATCCGGTTCATTTTTCCTTTTGATCTGCACATTCCTGGGTATCTGAATTCATAATTGATTTCCTTTAAGGTAACAAAAGAAAGTATTTAAAAATAAAAAGCCTTTAAACACTCTGATATTACCTATTGGAACTATAGCTTTGTTTTCCTTTTGCCATTTATTTAGATAAAAAAATCCGATGTTAATAAAATAAATCACTTTTCACAACCAAACTTCACTTTCGCCAAAGCCGAGTAAAGCATCAGTCAGAACTAAACATGAACTTTAAAGTGAAATGAAGTACGACATAGACTTCTCCTGAATTTTCGTGCTGATTAATAGTACGGATGAAATGCTAACCGGACTTTAATTTCCGGCGGCTTTGGGGTTCACGTGTGAACTTTATGTGAACTTCAAGGATCCAATGAAGAGGAACAAGCAGTTTCTCCTGAACATTCGTGCTGTAGTAGTACGGATGAATTGCTAACCGAACTTTAATTTCCGAGGGTTTTTAAGTTCACGTGTGAACTTTATATGAACTTTAAGGTTCCAATAAAGAGAAACAAGCAGCTTTTCATGAACTTTGCAGTTGCTTTCAGGTGTTGGGGGTACTTTATTTAGAATGAAGTTCGGTTTGTGAGTAATGTGTCCTGTTGTTCGGCAAGAAAGTTCCACGGAACCAAATCTGAACCTTATGTGAATTTTTAAGGTTGTTTGTTAAGTGAAATTCGAACTTCTGGTTGCTCGGGGGGAGCTCGTAGCCTCAAGGTTACAGAATTCACTCTGAAAAGCAAATGACCATGAGTTCAAATCTGAGCAGAAACAGATCGTTGGATGTCTGAGAGACTTTCATGCTTGCGTTTATTCCCAGGCTCCCACCTACCCCCTTCTATTTCCCTACTCAACCCTTCCGTCACGTTAAATTCCAGAAAGAGGTTAGATAATAATGCGCAGTAGAGTCTATACATACAGGTATACCTCGATATTACGCCCATTCTCGTTTTTGAAATGTGCATAGGGCAACGCTGCTTTTAAAAGTGCAGGGTCAATTCTGCATCGGCCCGTAAAAAAAATTAATTTTAGTGGTGTAATTGTGACTACGGAATTACGTGTGATAGTGCAAGTGAACACTAAAACGATGCTAAACGATGCTGCTTTTATTACTTCTAAAATTGTACTTCATACATAGAAAGTGACAATCAAAGGAGCCTCATTTGCTTCCCACACGAAGGCTTACATGAAAGCTTGTGTGCAGGTTCGAGTGGACAGTGCTGCTGTTTTCACCATGATGGAGCAATTGCATTGCAAATAAATGTTTTATTTTTTCTTATTTGTTTATATATTTTAATTTATCATTAATATTTTTAGTTTAATTTTCTTAATGATACAATTGCGGAGGCGATCAATTGACATATTATTTATCACAAGCTTTACAATTTGTCATCAAATTTTAGGTAATATTTAGATACATACATTTCGGCCATCTATTCGGCGGAATATTAGGCTGAATAGGGGACCGAATATTTAACGAAACATTAAACCGAATTATTATTGACTTAAGGACAAGCACAAGTTAAAACCATTAATCTGCAAACTGAAAATTCGGTACTTTTCACAAAAAAAAAACTTTTTCTCAGCCCTATCATTCGGTGCAACGCTACTGGAGAACACAGAAGGTTGAGAACCAATTTGTAGCGCAATTCCGTCAATTAATTTTACGAACAGAATGAGCAGAAGCATAGTCTTGGTGAAAGTGCACTTTTCCCACCTTATGCAGCCGTTCTATCTCTTGGACTGGGAAGTGTAGTGGTGGGTTCATGTTTCATGCATTATCATGAATTGCCGCAAAAAAAAATTTCCTATTAAGCGTAATCAATAAGATGATTTTGCTGAGCAATTGTTGATGAACGCGGCAATAGACGCGCAAACGATATGATAGACGAGTTCTGGTTTTTAGCACGCTTGACTCCGCTCTTTGGTCATTTAGCACAATATCACGGTTTTTATAGATATTTTTCTGCGTGACTGCCTGTTTTAGGCCGAAGAATAGAAACAACTTGATTAGTGGACGCTTTCAAGCATTGTGATAAATTCATAATAGTGTTCATATAATTTTTGGATTGGATAGCATAACCGATTCCGAAATCAAATGGGACTTTGAAGACTCCGGATTTCATTGTCGATCACTGCATGTTGTTGTTTGTGACAAACTTTCGTCAAGGCCCAGCTGTTTTGGGTGGATTTTAAAAGCCGTAAAACCATTTGGCTTTGCCGAACAAACGGTTCCGATTCAAGCGAAACGCATATTTGCAGCAAACACTGGCCTCGGTTGATTTGTGGAAGTACCAACACAGAAAACCTCCAGGATCCAGTGGGGGGTGTCCACCCAGCAGGAAAAAACTTGTCGGCTTTTTCAGCTAGACACTGCGGAGTCTCTCAAAGCCTCACCTGGTGTGTCGCAATTTTTCAAGTTCTAACCGACACACCAACGCCGAAAGGACGATCCGATTTGTTCTAACCTTGCGTCAGCACAGGATAAGCCAAATTAGTGACTTCGCGCCCCGGGCTGCGAGGACAATGCCTCATTAGACATCGTTCACCTTTTTTCTCTACTAGCTGTCACCTTTCCATACTTTTCGGCTTCAGAAATCACCTTCCAGAAATTCCGGAGGCTCTCCACAGGCACACAGTGACAAACGGATAATTTTAACTGACTTCCATAAATTTTGCATTCGGATTCCCCGGGGCACACCGCACCGCACCGGTGCAGGCCACACCTCGGGGAGTCGCAATTCTCTATGGTTATACGTTCATAATCGGTTGCTCATTAAAGGAGGCAAGTTCGACGGTCGGCTCTTTTCCGCAAAGCTGGCCGGACGAGAAATAAGAAAAGAATTGCGTTTCTAGTCCTTTTTTCGGCTAAATAGTACTGCCTCCATTCGATTCAGTCCATTGTAATGGAATAAAAAAAAGTTTTAGCATGTGCCTCCGAACGTCCATTGTTAACTGTTTTGTTTCATTCGAGTTTTCTTCGTTTTACTTTACACCAAGAACAAAAAAAAAAGCCTGTATCGATCGGACAAAAGGTCACAATTTCGTTCCTGCTGTAATAAATTGCTAAAGCCAGATTTTGCTTCGTCACACCTGAGTTGACCGACAGCCAGTCTAGGGACGGCTACTTGTCCGGGTGATTTTTCGAAAGTTAGTCCTGGTCCGCCGATATCCCGCAGTCATTTGTGTTGTTCCGCGCAGGAGCAAAGCGGACTGCCTTCTCTGGACATTGGTCTATTTATCATTTTAGTACCGAATGTCACCGAGATCGCCAAATGTTTCTACTTTTTCCATGACTCAACATAAATTGTCTTTAATCGCGAGCCTTGAGAATAATGTTCTTTTTCAGGCTTCGAAGCTGGATTATCATAATTGAACGATTATCTTTAATGTTCTTCTGCTACCGTAGAAAGGAGAATAAAAACTTAAGTCAAAAACTGTCATAAAAGTCTATTGCTTTTATGGTCCTTGATGGTGAAGGACAGTGTGCTATTTCCTCCTAAGCTATACTTCTGAGAAAACGAAAAATATATCTGCACCTGACATTCGAACATGCTCATAGGAGATTTCAGCTGAAATCTTCCAGTTAGTTTACGTTTGTACTCCACTGTCATAGCTTTGTCTTTTCTAATTAATAATTTTAATAATTACGAGATTTAATTTCATCGTGATTTCTTGATTTAATTCATCAAGTTATTGTCGGTTTTGACATACATGACATTTGACTGACAAAAAATACGACAATATTGAACTTTGCAAGAATTTGTTTCTTTCGAAGCAAAAATATATGCGTAACCACTAAGGCACTACAAACTTATTTCCCGCCGTCACCGTAGTGACCATTAATCACTCCCGGCGGCACGGTCAACCTTGATGTCTCTCCGCGTTGACATGCGTCACGCGCTAACATTCCCTTTCGTTGCAGTAGTCGCATGTGGTGGACGCCCCCTTGACGAAGACGCCATGTGCGTCACACTTTGACTATCGTCTGCGCCTTTATAATGGTCCAACGGCAGCTGCCACTCCATTTCTACGACTGTGGAAAATCGCGTTCTGATTCCGGGTAATAAGGGAAAATAATCGCAGCGAGCTGCTCTAGGTTTCAATCGAAAACGTCTATCGTGTGCCAAAATGTAAATTCAGATACATCAGCTCAGGTAATGGGCCCCCGTAGCTGAAGCGTAGCGAGAACAAATGAAAAGTAAACAGACGATCCCCGGAGAAAAGATAGAACGCTTCTGAAGATGTGCTTTTGGTTCTTAAACAAACATCGAATTTCGGTAATTCTATACCGCAGCGAAGTATTCTGCACGAAAAAAACAACATCGGCAGAACGTTTGAAGAAAGCCAGAATGCAAAATAATCGAGATGCTTCCTGAGCATCGACAGCAGACCGGTGGGCTCTTGATAGCACCTTCGTCTCATTTAAGAATCAATTCTACACGGCAGAACCGTGTTGCCAAAGTTTGCATGCACTCTATCCTTATACACAGGTGGATGCCATTGAAAATACTACCAACACTGCGATAGTGATCAAGCTGGCAACGCGACTACCAGATGTTTTCTGTGTGCCCCTCTCTATCTCCCTCTGCGCTGTGTCTGCACTGAAATGTGATCCTTGTAATGCTGGTAGGCAACCTGCACAGCGTCGGCAGCTTCGACTGCTGCCAGAATCTGTGTTAGCAAATTGTTTGCACAATATGTGACCCGGCTGCCTACCCAATGCCGCCACCAGGATCAAATACACGAGCGCCAGCAGGCTGCTGGCTGTCGTTTATCGTATCGCCGAAGATTATGCCACTTGACTTCGCCACAGTCGGTCTCGAAGTGGCTTTCGGCGGAGTCGCCGGAGAAAGCCTTTCGCTCGAGGACGGTCATAAAAGCGATGATTTATCGAGATGCAAATTGATTTGCCACTTCAGGAGTTCTTAGCGTGGGCACGACTTAAGCTTGTTTTTTCTATGTTATATTACAATTTAATCAAGCTGCCTTCTTTAGATTATTGCCGACTGTTGAGTGTTTGGGAAATTTAGTGCGCAGTTACAGATATAATGTTAATGAGAAACCGTTAAGATTTGGTTCGATTGTGGCCATAAAATGATACTTTAAAATAAGAAGGAACCAGGAGCAGCTGTAGCTCCGGAGTTTCGAATAGGTACTCATCAAATTTAAACCCAGACCAAAACTTTTCTATAAGTCCGAATAGCATTGATATTAACGAAAGAAATAACAATTCAAATTTGGCTATAAAATTGATAGCGAGCGCACGAAATCTTTGATAAAAACAATATTAAAGTGGGAGGACAAACCTAAAGAATTATTGAAAAAATCACAATTAAGTTTAACCCTTAACAATTATTGTTTTCCAATTGGCTTAAATATTTTTTTTTTTAATTAATTTTCTCCAACCCGTTCCTTTGGTGTTGTTGCTGCTGTTGCGTTGTCGCGATAACTCAAGCATTAACAAACACATGCTTAACATTATTTTGTTCATAAATATAGAGAGATTAAGCCAATATGTAGAGGAGCAATAATTCTTTCAAGTTTAAATCTTGAATCATAGTAAAACTTAATCAAAAACAAACTTACAACATTTTAATCTGCTAACCCGGTTCAATGGAATTTGTTCTTCATATTAACCTCCTACCACAGACATAAGCTGAAATTGTAGAACTCAAATGGGATTACAATATTATACAATTATACAATGATCGCAAGCCAAGCTCAATTAAAAAGTATATTTTGAAAACGTTAAAAAGATAACGTCAAAAATTAACTTGAAAATGAATAACGGTTTTAGTGAATAATAGAAAAATAAAATCCATAAGGAAATAAAACAGAAATGGTATAAAAATCAAAACAGAATGGCTAAAATAAAGATAAATTTAATCAAGTATGTCTGAAACTGCAAACCCAGAAAAATACAAAAAATAGCTGGCGAAAAACAATAAGACAATGTAAAAAAACAATGAAAATTTACTTAAACTGACAACAAATATGAAATTTTATGTAAAACGGTTATATCACCGAATTAAAATATCTTGAACGAGAACTGTGAAAAAAGGCCTGAGATGAGGGAACTGGTTCGTACCGACTTGAAAACTATCAACACATCATAAAGTGAAATAAAACGCAAATTTAATGTAACCTGAACAAGTTAAATGCAGAACTAAGAAAAAACTAAATCGAATCAAATAACAGACCAAAATGAAATTACCGAGAGCTCAGTACTTGAAAAATTGAGCCAAGTATAAGAAACACTTACGGCAGTTTCCCCAAGAATTTGTAGGAGTCGTCCAAACTTGCTTTTTTTGCAGCACAGTGTGTCATCAGTGGTATCACACATTCGTTCATTAATATTTTGTTCTTTATCAGAGAGGCTGTAAACTTTTCGCTGGTTCGCCTTTAGTAATGAATTGGAAAATAGTATCAATCATAAAACCAAATCGCACACAATAGCTAACATAAACCTGATAAATTTGTTTCCTGAACCATTATTTTCTATGTCATTGAATTTAACACATTTAATTTTGCTCCCTGCTTCTCTCAATTTTCACCCACATTTTACGCCTAAATGCAACAACTCCTCCATCACGCTTGCAGCTCAGTACTAATTTTTTTTTGGTTTTGAACGAAGTATCATAGTTCTAGTTATTTAAATATTGAAAAATTCAACCAAAACGGTGACGAAGGTAGAATATCATTACAGAATAAAAATTACAGACAAATTTCGACAATGAAAATTGTACTGAAATTAAACAGAAACTGGAACTAAATAGCAATAAAACATAAAATGAACTAAAACTCGCCTGAATCTAAACAATAATGGAACATAAAATGAGATGAACTTAACTGAAACTGGACTGAAACTAGCTTGGAATTGAACTGAAACTGGGCCCAAACTAAAACTGAGTTTAAACTAAACTAACACTGAACTGAAACTAAACCAAAAATTGATGTAATACTGAACTGAAACTGAACAGAAACTAAACCTTATTAGAACTAAAACCGCTATGAAACCGAGGTGAGTTATGTTGAAACTGAATTGAAACGGAATTAGAACTGTATTGAAACTGAATAAAAACTGAAATGGAACGTAACAAAAACTTGATTGAATTGAAACTGAACTGAAAGCTCAAACTAAACAGAAACTGAGTAAAAACTGGTTTGAAACTGAAGAGAAACTGAACTAAGAAATATAACTTAGGCGGCTCCACAAATTTCATAACGCTCATAAGGGGAAGTGGGGTGTCCTTGAGCGTTACAATTTTTTACACAGGGGAGGTGAGTTCGGCGTTACGTAACAAAAAATCTCTGGAAAAACTCTCCAAAAACAATACTAAGAAAAAAAATTGAATTGTTTTAATTGTTATTTTTTAGCACTGTTTTTTCCTGTTTAGGGTTTTTAATGATAATATTTGCAACAAAAAAATGTTGTCATGAGGGGAGGGGTTGTTATAAAGTTACGTGATTATCTAGAGGGTGATCTGACTTTGTGACGAAATACTACGATGGGAGTGGGGGGCTTCAAAAACCCCAAAAAAGCTACGTCATTTATGGATGTTCCATATGAGCTCAAACTAAACTGAAACTGAGTAAGAACTGGTTTGAAACTGAATTAAGGAATGTAACTAAACATAACGCTGACCTAAAGCTGAACAGAAACTAAACTGAAACTAAACTCAAACCTAACCAAAAGTGAACTGAAACTGCACTGAAACTAAACAGAAACTTGACTGAAACTGATTAAAAATCTAACCTTAATGGGCTGAAACTTAAATGAAACTAAATTAAACCTGGAGGAGCTCCGTAGCCATATGGTTATAGAGTCCGCTTGTCCGTGTGGTGATAGGATCGAATCGTGGTAGAAGCAGGCCCTTTGGTTGTCAAAATACTTCAACAAAGGTTTATTCTCAGGTTTCCCATCAGAGACCATTTCTTTAGACTCTACAGTACCTCTATTGACTCGCCACCCAACTGAAATAAGTCCCTCTTCGAATAAAAACTGGTCTGAGTAACGTATGATTTATAGTTCGCGTCAGGAAATAGTTATTAGGCAATCTTCGTAGGATGATAAGAGGCTCGGTATAATAGTAAAGCAGTAAGCTTCAAACGGAAGGGTAAAACTGAGCTAATACGAAGTTGTTACTCAATTCAAACTGAGCTCAAACTAAACCAAAACCTAATTAAAACTGAGCTGAAACCCAACTAAAACTGTCTTACAACTAAACTAAAGCTGAGTTCGAGCTGAACTGAAACAGGACTGAAACTGAATTAAAACTGAGCTGCAACAGAATTGAAACTGTTCTTAAACCAAACAGAAAATGAGCTGAAACTAGTCTAGTCTAGTCTAGTGTACACTAACACAGCCAGTACCTGGAAAATGATATCCACCATTTTTTTAAAAAATGATTTCCATACATTTTTCTTGTCAACGGCCAGGCCTACTGTGTAGCGTAATATAATAAAATATAATCTAAGATCGAGGACAATCCGTACCAACCGATCCGTATGTAAGAAGTAATATACCTAATTCGTTGGGAGTGATAAAGCTAAGAAAGTACACTCCTTTGTTGACCAATCTGCTGGGATGGAACATAGGTATTTCCTCCTTATGTTCGGGAAAAACAGAAAATTAGCTGAAACTGAACCGAAACTGATTAAAAATTCAAACGCTATTGGACTGAAACCTTAGTGAAACTGAAATGAAACTGAACTAAAACTAAGCTAAAATAAAATTGAAACTCAAACAAACTAAACTGTTACTGAACTGAAACATATCAAATAACTTACCGAAAATGGTTTGAATATAGGTGAAACTTAACTGAACTGAACTGAAACTGAATAAAAACTGAACTGAAACAAAAACTTAACAAAAACTTTCATATAACTCAATCTAAATTGAGTTCAAACCTGACCAAAACTGAACCAAAACTGAACAGACACTGATTAAAAATTCAATTGCAGATTGGGCTGAAACTTAAGTGAAACTGAACACAAACTGGACTAGAACATAACTGAAATTAAACTTAATTGAAATGGAACTGAAACTGAACTGAAACTGTACTAAAACATATTGAAAAAAAAAAAACAAAGTTTAGTTGAAACTAAAGTGAAACTGAACCACAGACAAACAGACGTGCCACTCGATGAAGATTTCATCGACCAGAAAAATATCGATTATTTTGAAATTTTGCTTGGTGGGCAATAATGCCGATCGTGTGGCTATGAGCAAGCGTGAACATTCAAAGACAAAAGCCGTTAGTAATTCCGCTGGTGTTAATTTAAGCTGGAGTGCACACCCATTAACAAAGACAAAAACCGTTCTACGAAAATAAGTTGGTAGAATTGAACTGAAGTCCTGTTTCACAGGACTGAAACTAAAATGAATGTGATAAAAACTAAACCGAAATTGCGTTGAAACTTAAGGGAATCTGAACTAAACCTGAACTAAGAATTAAAAGTAAACTAAAACTGAGAATTACACAAAATTCAAACTGAGATCAAGCTGAACTGAACTGAAACTTAACAAAAAACTAAAACTAAACTAAAATTGAGCTAAAGCTCAATTAAAACTCAATTTGAACTGAGTTAAAACTAAACCATAACTTGATTTAAATTTAACTTAAACTGCACTGAAGCTGAATTGAAACTCAACTAAAACTGTTTTACAAAGTAACTGAAACTGAACTTAAACAGGACTAAAACTTAGCTGTAATAAAATTGTAACTGAACGGTAATTGAACTGAAACTGATTAAAAACTGATTGAAAACTAAACCAAAATTGGGCTGAAACATAAGTGCAACAGAACTGAATCTGGATTGGAGCATAATAGACTTGAAACTGAACTAAAAGTAAACTGGAACAATTATGAACCTGGCCTGAAACTGAACTGAAACTTGGATGGAACCTAATTGAACAGAAGAAATAAGAACTAAAACTTGAGTAAAGCTGAGCTAAAACTAAATTGAAATTCAATTTACTGAAATAGCTTAGCTAAACTTTATCTGGAACTGAACTAAACTAGGCTGAAACGCAACTAAAGCTGTGTTACAATCTAACTGAAACTGAACTAAAACTGAACTGTTACAGAATTAAAACTGAACTGAACTGAAACTGCTTAAAAACCAAACCGAAATTGGGCTGGAACCTGAGTGAAACAGAACTGAATTGAAACTGGACTAAGAACTACAAGTTAACTGATACTGAAATGAAACTGAGCTGAATCTGAATTGAAACTAAACCAAAACTGATATAAGACTGGACTAAAACTAAATTAAAACTGAGTTTAAACTAAACTAAAACTTAATTTAAGCTGGACTGAAACTAAACAAAATATTGGACTGAACTTAAACTGAAACTAAAGTAAAACTGAATTGAAACAGAACTGAAACAAAGCTGAAACTGATTTATTACCGGATTGAAACCGAACTGAAAATGAACTGAAAATGAACAGAAATTGAATTTGAACAGTACTAAACTGACCTAAAACTTAACGGAAACTAAACTGAACGTGAATTGAAACTGAACTGTAACTGAACAGGAATTGATTGAAAACTAAACCGAAATTAGGCTGTAACTTAAGTGAAACTGAATTGAATCTGGATTGGAGCATAACAGACTTGAACTGAACTAAGAAAAAAAATGACACTGAACTAGAACTGAACTGCAACAGAATTGAAACTGAACTGAACTAAAACTGCTTGAAAACTAATCCAACTTTGGGCTGGAACCTGAGCAAAACAGAATTGAATTGAAACTGAACTAAGAACTAAAAGTTAACTGAAACTGAGATTGAACTGAAACCGAACTGAAACTGAAGAGCAATTTCACACAAACCGGGCAGCCAATTTAATCGACCGTTTTTGAAAAATGCTATTTTGGGAAGATGTTTATCATTACAAATAATTTTAGGGTCAAAACGGTTTGTTTGCTCGGTGTACCGTCTTCGACAAAGTTGTAGACAGAGTTCGAAGAAAGTGACAAAACTGCGTGAAGGCGCGTGACAAAACTGCGTGATTAGAGCATGCAGAGTACACTATTTTCATCTTTTTCATTCTATTCTATCCCTCATACAAACTGTCACAAAAGATCAAAAAATTGGTCGCAGTGATAAAATACCCAACATGGAAAAAATCTCTCATACAGCATGCTCTGCCAAAAATTTTCTACCGTGTCGATAGCGGTGTGAATCTCTCGTTCGTTCGAATATCAACTACTTTGCGCTTGCTTGACTGAAGACCCTGTTCAAAGTTCTAACAATTCGCTGGATTAATTTTATTTTCCAGTTCCTGGAGCTGAAATAACTATTAGCTATTGGTTTCTTGTACAATGGTTTTATAGTAACACTAAGTTAAAGAATCATGCTTCATCCTGTACAGCTTCCAATGCTTGCTGTTGCCTGACAAAACAAAATAAGCGCTATAACTTTGATAACATTCATTACTTTCGTAACGAATGAATGGCAAAGTGGAACAAAAAATAACACATTCGAATCAGTAAAACGTTAAATTTGGTGTAAGGGTAACTAGAATCAATTCAGTATCACTGCAAAGGATGAGAGTGAGTGCACACTTAATTTTGTCTCTCCGAAAAATATTTACACTCTAAAATATATTATTTATATTTTGAAAAAAAAACTAAAAATTAACTATCTGAAAAAGCTCATTTTTTAAAAATCCATTTTTTATATAAAAACAATTAAAGATAACCTAAACAATGCAACCGGTCCGCCCATGGAGAAATCAAGGGAAAAAAGTAATGAATTTTTGATTTTTTTTTTTCAAGAGGCAAAAATTTTTTTTTTTCGAAGGTCAAAATTCTTATCTACAACTTTGTTGAAGATCTTATGCCAATCATTCAAACCGTTTTGGCTGTAGAAATATTCTGAATTTCCAATAGAGCACTCCATAGAGAATCAAAAATATTTTGCCAGTCAAAACGGCTTGTTTGATTGACATAGTGTTTTCTGCAAAGTTGTGGATAATAATTTTGTCCTTCCATAAAGAGATGTACCCTGTGAAAAAAATAAACTTTTTTTTAAATTTCATAACTTTTTTTTCTTGATTTCTCCATGACCGGTTCGAATTGCATTGTTTAGGTAATCTTTTGTAGCTTTTATGAAAATAAATTTTTTTTTCAAATGAGCCTATAGCTATAATTAGTTTTTAATTTTTTTCAATTTTTGATAATTTTTTAAAGTCTATATTTTTTCGGAAAGACAAAACTATTATCTACAACTTTGTTGAAGACGTAACATAGATTAAACAAACCGTTTTGGCCCTAAAAATATTTATAATCATAAATACCTTCCCGAAATAGCATTTTTTAATAGTTTCTCAAAAATGAGTCGTGTTCCAAAAAATTAAACCAATAGCACTAAATGGCATCTTTTACCTATAGAAACTTCTATGCAAAGTGTAAGCCAAATCAAAGATGACAATTTAAAAAATATATCAACACTAGGACATTTTTTGTGGAACTGCTCTGAACTGAAATTGAACTGAGACTGGACTGAACTAAAACTGATTTGACTGTACTAAAACTAAATTAAAACTGAGCTGTAACTAAATTAACAATTAATTGAAGCTGGACTGAAAATGTGCAAAATATCGGACTGAACTTCAACTGAAACAAAATTGAAACAAAGCTAAAACTGATTTATAACTGGAATAAAAGCGAACTGAAAATGAACTGTAAATGAATAAAATTTGAACTAAAACTGAAATTGAATAATACTAAACTAAACAGAAACTGACCTTAAACTAAACGAAAACTAAATTGAAAGTGAATTGAAACTGGTTTTGAACTGAAAAAATTTAATTGAAATTAAGCCGAAAGTTACGTAGAACTGAACTAAAATCTGAACTGAACCAGAATCAGCGGCTGAGTGGTGCAGAGGGTACGGAGCGCACCTGGGTACATGCCTTGAAGAGTGCAGAATGAACCCAAAAATAATAGAGCAGGCGTATCCTTGAAACGGTTGTTGACTGCACACTGAATCAGCCATTAAGCGGCAGTCGAAACTACTCAAGCTAACTTTGATTGCATCATTGAAGCTTTACAACTTCCTTGTGATCCGACGGAGAATATAACACATATGTACCGCACAAGGGTTCATCCACATTATATGCGATTATAATTTCATCTATCTTGCACATTTCTGGTATGTAGTACTTGAAGAGATGGATGAAGCTTAAATTTATCTGTAGGAGAAAGAGTTGACTATGGACAGAGTTGTTGTCATTGTTGGATTGAGGATTGTAGAGGCCCGGAGGCTAAGTATCCTGTGGGGGTCATCTTTTCAGTTGTAGAATTTTAATTTAGAATTCCAGAAATATTTCATTCAGAAATAAAAGTTAAAGGAACTTTATATAAGGGTTGTCTTAGTCTTTTTTGAATTTCAGTTATATTAAAGTTTTACGAAATTTGTTGGATTTTTTATTAGTGATGAGTCATGAGAAGTGATCTTCTGTGGTAGCCCGCGGGCCATGGCCTCCTTTCCCCTCCCTTAGAGCTGGCTATGGTTGCTGGAAAGCTCAAGATCCTGTTTTCAGATAAAAACCGCCATAAGCTTGTGGATGAGTCCGACTTATAAATGTTTCGAGCTGAAAATATCTGTTGAAAAGTTTGAAGAAACTTAAGCCCGGCGAAACAGCACGTACAGGTTCTAGAGCGTTAAAAGAGGAAGCACAGGTGGCGATGTACGAATTGTTGGACAAATTTGAACAAGTACTCATCACTCGTACGGAAGGATTAAATGAGAACATGAGGCTTTTTGCAGCTATTCAGTCTAAATATCTTGTTCTTGCGGATAAACAACCATTGAAAAGATTTATTCCATAGTTATCGTTATTCTCCAGCGAAGTTTCGGAAAACGATCTTCCAATGGAAATGCTAGAATTCCGGAAACACATGATTGCTGCAGTTTTTCAACTGAAGTCCTCGTGAATTACTTGCAGTTATCATGAAGTGGGATTTCATGGAAACATTGCCAACATAAGTGATGCATCTGAAACTATTTCTAGCGATATGTGTATCTGTAGCGTCCGATGAAACGTGTTTTTCGAAGTTTCAAGGAATCTTGACCTTAAAATGACAAAAATGGATTTCTAAAGGCAGAGAAACCATTATAGAAAATCATTCTACATTTTGGTCAGAATGGTAAGAAAACAAACCTCTTTTCTAAAGCCAAAATAGAAAAATATCCCAACACTCTTCAGTCTCAGATATGTTCCTAAAAATGATCCCAAATTGGATCTAGATTAGTGCAAACAAGAATAGGTCTTAATATGAACTCAGATTGGCGAAATTTGCTTCCGAAATATTTTTAAATGCTACTAGGTACACGCAAAGCTTTTCCATATTACTTAATTAGCAATAACGTGAAATGACTCTTTAGGTAACAAATCTGTTACTTAAAAGGCAATAGAGTTCATCTACAGTCACATATTTAGCACGTGTTACGAGAGTACGACTATCTAATAATGGACGTTTCAACCACATGCAAAATTACCTCTGTCGAAAAATGCTCCCTTTCCATCTCCAGTCAAGAAACAACACCGTCGCATATGTTGTACATGCGCTGCGAGGGCGACTCCCCCTGCCGCAGGTTAATGTACAGCACTACTCAGAGCTGTACATTAACTCACGGCAAGACAAACCGTCAACGCAACTCAAGCCATTCCTTCTATCACCAATTCATCCGGTGTGCGTGTATTAGTTTGTTGTATGCATACGGAATAAAGAAATAATATGACAAGAGTTGCCAAGCAGCATTTTTTCCCGTCATACAGTATGCAAACGTTGATGATTTCAAAGATTTCAAATGCGTCTTAGAATCACATCACGATTTGTAAACTGCGTCAGAGAAAAACACAAACATTTGCCTTTATGCAAGCTATCTAAAACACGCAATGAGAGTGCTTCATAGAAACTCATTTGGACCTGTTTGAAGTTACAAAATTCGTGCCCATCCCGAACAACATTCGCAACTCTGGGCTCACGGCTTTCATTTCAAGTAAACACTGGGGAACGGAACAGTGGTGTTTCTAATTAGACATTTGAGGTTGACGGGTGAGAGTTTTGTTATGTGTGAATAAGGTGACAGAAATTAACCTGATCGTTGCATCAATACAAATGCAACGAGTGAAGTTTTGCTAACACATGCATTGCGGTTCTTGGCTGTATGTTCTCCTACAGAAACACATACAAGCGTGTGGCCGTTATAATTTTTGTTATTTCTTGGTTATTACTCTTTGTGTATAATGCGCAGTCTAATACACGATGAGTAATAAATTGTTGCACCAAAGTAATAAAATATTCCCCGTTTGTGTTGGGTGTACCTACCCAAAATATAGTGATCTAAGGTATAGTGGATTTTTAAACTTCTAAGCTATCCTGAATAATAATCCAAAGTTTCGGTTTGCTTTATCAATCATAAACAGCTGAAGCTGTCGAACGAATAATTCAGAGTCAAGATGAACAAATCTGTGTACATTTTAAAGTCGACAGCATACACGAGCACAATAAACAGGATTGGCCCGAAATTGATACCATGGGGTACAACGGAGTAGTTAGTGATTTCCTGGGGTAGAGATGCACCAATTCTGGCGTGTAATGTTCTCTGTTTTAGGTTAAATTACAGCCAATCACAGGAGCGTGCAGAAAATCCGAATTGTTTGAGCTTTTTCAAAAGGGCGATGTAGTCGATAACCCTCCCAGCTGGTCTCTAGGTACGATGCTGGCCTAACAAGCCAGTTGTCGTAGGTTCGAGTCTAGGCTCGAGAGAAACTGTTGGCGTCAGTGAGATCGTAGCGCGAGCCCCGCAATTGTCCTGTACACTTAACAGTTCGCTGCGAAGTCTGTGTATTATAAAACAGAAGGTCGAGTTCCGATACGGAATATAGCACCAATGCTTTGCTTTTTATATAGTCGATACGATCAAAAGAAATTAGATCGGTATGAATTACATCAACTTGGTTATTTCGAAATATTCCGTCAAAACACATAGATGTGAACTCTATGTGAATGTTTTTATAACTCCAGGACGCTCCAAGTCTTCTACTTGTCTTCGTGACAAGTTCTTTCACTTATACAATCGGCATCATGACTTTCAACAATCATTCGACGTTGAAAACTGCTAATGCTGCTGCTAACTAATCTGACCTAATTGACAACAAATTCATTACTGAATTTGAATATTTTTTAGAAAGAGAATTCATGTAAGTGAAACACAAATCTCAATTTAAGTTTTCTTCTGTTAATCCTCTCAGGGTATCGTGTGAGTCTTGTCATTCTCTTTGATTGATGTCTGCTGAAAAGTTTCGAGAAAAACTGAATTGCAGAGATATATTATGCATAAAACATTACAAAACAGGTATATAAAATTAGTAAATATTCAGAATTCTATTTTATTCATAACAGTGACTTAATATTTGAATCTGATGTAGCATTTGATGTTGTAATATTACAGCTGTACTTTGTTTTTCTTTTATATCTTACCAACAAACGGATTACGTATCAAACGCAATGATGCAAATTTAACATGTTTGTAGGCAATTCAAGCTCCAGGAAAAAGTTTCCAGAACCAGATTCAAAGTCATGAAAACATTGGCTAATTGTATGCTGATACCAGAATCCTTAATAAAAAAAAGCATTTTTGAAAATCATGGTCACTCCAAACCTAAAGTAAAAACCGAGTGCCTTCAGTTGTCATCTGAGCCCCCGCGCACGCTGTTGTAGATATTACACGATTATCTCTCCCCCATCATCATCATCATCATCGTCTTCTTCAGCAACCTGATCATCGGTCGAGAGGCACTGCCACGCGACACCGTTTTCCGTTCGCGTGGCCAAGCAAGCAAGCCGCCAACTGTGTGCGCCCTCCTCGCTCGCCTCTCCAACCTGGCGCACACAGTTATTATTAATGACCCCTCCACCCCGGAGCCAACTTGTACGAGGCAATTCGAAGCGGCAGGTGTGTAAATCCACTGAAAGTTATATTTTGGCAAATAAACCGTTTAATCGTTTTCGCAAAAATTGTTTGTTGTGATCAACGAGGACATTACTGTAGTCAATTTCAATTGACGTCTATGACAAAGAGGGTTCTAATAGTTCCGATTATGGAAGTAACCACGCGGGGGATACAAAACTAAAGCCCACGTTGGTTGAGTGAAGGCACGCTTCCTCACTTGAGCCGCGGCGGCTCGCGACAGTCCTCTTCCTCCAACCTTCAGTCGACAAGCAAACCCTCGTCACCGTCTCTAGGTCTGCGTGCCCGCATACGAATTATACTTCTCCCGTGCGCTGGAGGAACTACCTCACTTCAATCCGCGTTATGTGTATCAAGAAAATTTTCGGATTTTCTCTTCCACCTCTACCTTTTCCGTTCTAGCCGCTTTTATTCTTTCTCGCTCTCACTCAACCTTCCACGCACCGCCTGGGTCCTGCAGCCGAAGCCGGGTTTGTTGTTCAATTTCATGCAGGTGTAACTCGGAAAGCTAAACATTTGATTGGACCGTGACACGAGCCAACATCTGTACCTACAAAACTGCGGAAGACTTGTTTGCTGTGTGCCGTTGTTGTGCAGGTATTTTCTCGATGTATGAATGCTTTAGTCAGCGAACTAGTCAGAAGTTTGTGTCTTTGGCTGAATTCTTTCGAACTTACTATCGCCATCAAGTCACGTTCGGAATGAAAATCACCGACAAATGGTGGTAAATTACGAGCGTGTTTCTTCGACATCCAGGCCGCAGATCGTCCGCTCCCGATGCCATAACTCAGTTCCAGCCTCTTCCCGAACGACATCGGATCGGACGGAAACTTTTCGATGTTCCGAGCCGGGTAATTGAGATCGTTTGCTCGACTCGGAAGGTCCTGGGAATTCACTGGAGGTGCGCATTTTAATTGGGAACACTTCCAGGAACGCACAGTGGGACGTGATCCTGAGTGGCTACCGAAAGCCGAAGACTTCGTTCGGACCAATAAAGATCGGGTCAGGTTGATATTCTCGTGTCGGATGCTATTTTTCAGTGAATTATTGCCCGCCGGAATGTGTAATTGGTTGTGTGGTTATTTCGTGGAGAAGATAATTGGTTCTCGATATCGGGATGAATTTGCTGGCAATTCGAATTGTTGTTTTTTTTGTGATTGCTCTGCAATTTACCAGAAATGAAACATTATAATTGAGAACTAAACAAAGTTCGATTGTGATTTTGTTCATTAGGTGCTAATATACCCACATTGTTTATTACCTTTCGATCGAATTAGGAGATTAGGACCAGCAAACAATTTCGTTGGATTCATTAGGCGAATTACTTTTCGGTAAAAAAAAACGATATGTTTAACAAATTTAGAGGCTATATACAGGGTTTTGATTAATAAAAAAGCTTGTTAAATTATGAAAGCTTTTGCGTAAACAGAATGTTCAACCATAATATTCAATAAGAATTAAAAATGCATCGAAGGTTTTTTTTACAAAACTTTAAATACATCAGGAGGACTTTGGAAGGACAAATATTGGAAGGTCATAACTGAAAAAAATAAACAAACTTCTTCTGCTATTGCCAAACATGGAATTCAGATTTTTTATTCCTTTTTTTGCACCTGAGGCCTTAGTTTTTGAACACAAAAATTATTGCATCTTTTACTTTTACATTAAAACAAAAGTTTCTTCTGATCGATTTGTCAGTCTCTGTGGCCGAGTATAAATTGACTCACTGTCAGTGCGTCTTGAACTGTCCTACAGATCAGACGTTTTTTCGGTTGCTTGTGGACTGGTCTTTGACTGCCTATAGCTTCAAAGTTTGTGCTTTGTCAGTGTGTCTTTTAAAGACTACCTGAAAGTTATTTCCCATCAGTCTTTCTCAAGACTACCTACTTTTGAATTTAACATTTGTTTTAACTTTTTTCGTATCACCTGAAATGGCTGGACGGAAAAAGAAACCTCGCATTGCTGCGGGGAGGAAAAGAGAGGCATCTCTTTCTGACACATCGAGTGTCTGTAGTGACAATCCTTTTGATATTTTGCCTGAGCAAGAAGCTGGTGAAATGGAAGTTACCAATAATGAAACTATACAAAATATAAAATCTTTAAAAAAGGAGAAAGTTCCACCTATTGTGGTAACTATTTCTTCCGAATTTAATATATTCAAAAAGGAACTTTCAACGCTTGTTTCTGACGTTAAAGTTACCTATCAAATTGGCCGTAGAGGTGAATGCCGCTTATTAGCCGACTCAGTAAAGGGTCGTGATCGTCTTGTTCAGTATTTAACTGACAAGATGTACAAATTTTTTACATATGACACCAAGAACGCCAAGGCGTTCAAGGTTGTCTTGAAAGGTCTCACCAACGATCAAACCGTTGATGAGATCAAACTTACTTTAACAGAATTACTTGGCATAGCCCCTACCCAAGTAATTCTAATGAAACAAAAATCACGAGGCGAAAACAGTCAGAGAACTGGAATTTCCCTTGTTAATTATTTAATTCATTTTAACCGCAATGAGGTTAACAACTTAAAATTTTTTGAAAAAGCACATGCTTTGTATAATGTGCGTGTAAAGTGGGAAACTTATAGGAAGTATGGCGGAGGTGAGAAGCATATCACCCAATGCCGTACTTGCCAACGTTATGGCCATGGTTCCAAATTCTGTAACATGGACCAAAAATGTCTTAATTGTGGAGACTCTTCTCACAAAAAGGACACATGTCCTGTGAAAGAGAGTAAAAATTTTCGCTGTGCGAATTGTAACGGCAACCATATGTCAAATTTTTATCAATGCCCAGTCCGTTTAGCAATTGTTAAGGCAAGGCAAGGTAAACAAAATTCAATTTCTCAATTAAAACCAACTTCAAAACAAAATTCTCCAAGCGTACCAGTGACGCATAGTTTACCTACTCCTTTGCATACCCGTTTAACTTATGCACAGGTTACAGGTAGTTCGAACATTATACCGCCTAGTGTTGGTAGTTCGAAAATGACCGTTAATATTGGTAAGCAAAACACGCTAGAAAATAATTGTACACCTATTACTCCAGCTAATATTGCTGCCGAAAATATTTTTTCTAATGTCAACTGCCTGGGGCCTATTACGGCAGGTAAACTTTCTTTTTTGCAACAGGCAATGTTCGATCTTATGAACGCCATGTTGCAGGCAAAATCAATGTTTGAAGCCATTCAAATAGGCACAAATTTTACTATTAAAATTGTTTCTAATTTAAAATTTAGCAATGATTTTAAATAAAACAATTAAAATATCAAATTGGAATGCTCGCTCATTGAAGGCCAATGAGAATGAGCTTTTTAATTTTTTAACAGTAAATAATGTGCATATTGCAATTATTACTGAAACATTTTTGAAACCTAACATAAAATTAAAATATGATCCCAATTACGTGGTTCATAGATATGATAGGATTCAGGGTTCCGGCGGTGGAGTTGCAATTGTTATTCATCGCCGAATCAAACATCGTGCTCTTCCCCATCTTGAGACGAAAGTTATTGAAACTTTGGGAATTGAAGTTCAAACGGAACTTGGGATTTTATTTATTGCCGCAGCACATTTACCATTTCAATGCACACGCGAGCTCAAAAATTATTTTAAAGGTGATTTACAAAAACTCACCAGAAATCGTTCGAAATTTTTCATAATCGGCGATTTTAACGCTAAACATCGTTCATGGAATAATTCTCAAAGTAATTCCAATGGCAAAATTTTATTCAATGATTGTTCTTCAGGATACTATTCTATTTTGTCTCCGAATAGTCCTACATGCTTTTCTTCTGTAAGAAACCCTTCAACAATTGATTTGGTGCTGACAGATCAAAGTCATGTATGTAGTGATTTGATCACACATGCTGACTTTGATTCTGACCATCTTCCAATAACTTTTTCTTTATCACATGAATCAGTTTTAAACCCTATGAGCTCTGTTTTTAATTATAACAAAGCTAATTGGGAAAGATACAAAAATTATATTGAGAGAAATTTCAATAATGAGCTTGATTTGCAAAACGAAGTGAATATTGATTCCGCTTTGGAAGCATTAAAATGTGCAATTGTTGATGCCAGGAATTATTCTGTTCCAAAGGCTCAAGTGAAATTTGATTCACCAATAATTGACGAAAATCTTCAACTTCTAATTCGTTTGAAAAATGTCCGCAGACGTCAATATCAACGTTCTCGTGACCCTGTTTTTAAAACTATTTATAAAGATTTACAGAAAGAGATTAAACATAGATTTACTCTTCTGAGAAATCAAAATTTTGAGGCTAAAGTTGAAAAATTGAAACCATATTCAAAACCATTTTGGAAGCTGTCGAAGATTCTTAAGAAACCTCCAAAGCCTATTCCAGTTTTAAAAGATGGTGAACGTTTTCTTGTATCCAATGAACAAAAGGCTCAAAGACTTGCTCAGCAGTTTGAGAGTGTTCATAACTCAAATTTGAATTTTGTGAGTCCAATTGAAAATGAAGTCACACGTCAATTTGATTTAATTTCTTCCCAGAATTTTTTACCTGCAGAAATAATTGAAACTAACTTGAATGAGATTAAATCAATTATTAAAAATTTCAAAAATATGAAAGCACCTGGTGACGATGGAATCTTTAATATACTAATCAAACATCTCCCTGAGAGCACAATGGAATTTTTAGTGAAAATTTTCATTTGCTGCTTCAAAACTGCATATTTTCCCAAATTATGGAAAAATGCAAAAATTACTCCCATTTTAAAACCGGATAAGAACCCAGCTGAAGTTTCAAGTTATCGACCAATCAGTTTGCTTTCTTCAATAAGTAAACTGTTTGAGAGAATTATTCTTAACAGAATGATGTCACACATCAACGAAAATTCAATTTTTGCAAATGAACAGTTTGGATTTCGCCATGGGCATTCCACAACTCATCAATTGCTCAGAGTTACTAATATGATACGAGCTAACAAATCTGAAGGTTATTCCACTGGAGCTGCTCTTTTAGACATAGAAAAAGCATTCGACAGTGTTTGGCATAAAGGTTTGATTGCGAAATTGCAAACTTTTAATTTTCCAATTTTCCTAATCAAAATTTTAAAAAATTATCTTACTGATCGAACTCTGCAGGTTGTCTATCAGAATTCAAAATCTGATAGATTTCCTGTCAGAGCAGGTGTACCTCAAGGTTCAGTCTTGGGTCCAGTCCTGTACAACATATTCACTTCAGATCTTCCTGATTTGCCTCCAGGATGCACAAAGTCATTGTTCTGCGATGACACAAGCATTTCCGTAAAAGGAAAAAGTCTTCGTGTCATATGCAGTCGATTGCAGAAAAGTTTAGATATTTTTTCTTCCTACTTGCAAAAGTGGAAAATCTCTCCCAATGCTTCTAAAACTCAAATGATAATTTTTCCGCATAAGCCTTGGGCTTCTTTCCTCAAGCCAAACAATAATCACGTTGTCGAGATGAATGGGGTTATTTTAAGTTGGTCCGACAAGGTTAAGTACTTGGGACTAATTTATGATAAAAAACTTATTTTCAAAGAGCACATTGAGAGTATACAAGCCAAGTGCATCAAATATACGAGATGTTTATATCCTCTCATTAACAGGAATTCTAAACTTTGTTTAAAGAACAAACTTTTGATTTACAAACAAATTTTTAGACCAGCAATGCTTTATGCTGTACCGATCTGGTCAAGTTGCTGTTCAACAAGGAAGAAAACGCTCCAAAGGATTCAGAATAAAATTCTGAAAATGATTTTGAAGCGTCCTCCTTGGTTTGGTACACTCGAATTACATAGACTTACTGGTGTTGAACCATTAGAAGCTATGTCAAATAAAATTATTAACAATTTTCGACAAAAATCGTTGCAATCCTCAATTGCTACGATAAGCTCTCTTTATAGCCAATAAGTTAGCAATTAAGTTAGTTGTAAGTTTACTTCCCCTTTTCTGACAAGTAGGTTTAAATCCCTACGAATGATAAGTCCTAATTGCGAAAGCAAACAAATCCTAACAATTAAAATTACAAATTTCTAACAGTGTTGAGAAGTCACCATTTGTGATTGGACACACATACTCATTATTTACTAATATTTATCATAAATACTTAAGCTACTAACAAATCCCCAAAAAAAAAAAAAAAAATTGACTCACTGTCGTTATGCCGTCATTAGATCGTCCACATATTGTGATTTGCTGCAAAGATTCCGGTAACTAAATCCGATTGCTTTTGTTTGGGGTAAAAGCTGTTCCACGCGAGCTTTTAGTGGAGCGCTCCTTCTGCGTTGGAGGCAAACTTGCAAATTTTGTATGATCTTAGCTGAACGACGGAAGTTATTCAGAAAAACATTTTCCTAAAATTTCCCGAATACGACTACGCTTCATCCCTTCAGCGTTTCTTTAATATTTTAAAATAAATTTGAGCAAGTCCACGCTATTTCGCATATCGAACCTGATCGATCATTTCTGATTTCGCTGAAACATTGCACCGTTGTTCCTTTATGATACAGAGGTCATTTCATAGTATCAGTTCTTCACGTAGACTCACAACTGCTGTTTGAAAGGGGCCCATCCAAAAACGTGATAGGTCAATAAAATATTTTATAAAAAAAATGCCTTATTTGGTTAAAATAGTGTGTTCAGCAAAGTTGTTGGTGGTAAAATTGCGGTTCTAGAAATATATGTACACTGTGAAAAAAATATTCTGGGTAAAATTTCCCAAATTGTCACAAAATATTGAATATTTCGAAAAGTGCTTTTTTCAAAATTTATTTTTTCTACACTTTGTTGTTGACCATATGCAGGCCCGATTTAAGGTGGGGGGAGGCAAAGAGCGCAAATATCCCAGGCCTTTCAACACGAGGGCCCCCCTTAGTCCTGGGCCAATTAAAAGGCAGAGTGGAGGCCTTTTTTTGCTCGTCACCTTCCAGCGAAGCGTTAAATCATTTCAACTAATATTTTTAAGAAAAGAGAACCCCACGAAACTTTCTGCCCCAGGTCGAATGCACCTAAATCCAACCCTGACAATATTTACTACTATCTGTCAAAATTTGATTTGGTGATGGTACAAAAAAGTAATGAACATTTGAGTGTTTTGACCTTGTCACTCTGAACTTTTTATTTGATTATTCATTTATTCATTTATTTATTTATTTATTTATTTATTTCGTCAAGCAAATGTAGACTACAGTTATAATAATACAATGTTTACTTATACTCTATACATTATTTCCAGTAGTTAGTCGTTTTGCCTTTCTCCTAGAAAGGTATAGCAATCACTGGGAAAACCAAAGGTATAAAAGTGGTACCAATGGCCGAATGTCATATACCACTCGACCCCCTTCGACGAACTGAGCATTTTCTGTATGTATGTATGTATGTGTGTATGTGTGTGTGTGTGTGTATGTGCAACTTTTTTTTCTCACTCACTTTTCTCAGTGATGGCTGGACCGATTATCATAGAATTAATTGCAAAAGAAAGGTCTAGTTGCGCCATAGGTTGCTATTGAATTTCATTGTAATCGGATTTTTAGTTTAGAGGTTATGTATTAAAATGTAAAAATCACGAAACATCAATATCTCAGAAACCACACAACCGATTTCAATAAAACTAATTTCAAATGATCGGGCTGTCTCCAGAACCCTTAACTTTTAAATTTCGTTATGATTGAACATATGGTTAAAAAGTTATGTAAAGAAAAGTTATCCTGAGGTTGTTCAAACTCACTCATTTCTCTCAGAGATGGCTGAACCGATTTCCACAAAATTAGTGTCAAATGAAAGGTCTAGTTGCCCCATAGGTTGCTATTGAATTTCATTGCAATCGGATTGTAACTTTGTCAGTTGTTTATAAAAATGTGAAATCACATAATGAAAGTAAACATATTGACTTTCTCCTAACGATCACTGGCTAATTAAATGGTAGAAAAGTGATCCAAATGGCCGAATGTCAAATACTACTTGACTCAGTTCGACGAATCGAGCATTTTCTGCATGTATGCATGTATAGGTGTATATGTTTGTGTGGGGGTGTGTACGTGTGTATGTGCACCTTTTATTCGCACTCACTTTTCTCTGAAATGGTCTGACCGATTCTTTCTACCTTGGTGTCAAATGAAGGGTCCGTTTAGGTTGCTATTGAATTTCATTGTAATCAAACTTTTAGTTTTGGCGCTGCGTCAGAATGTAAAAATCGCTCTTATATCTCAGAAGCCATGATCATAGTTGAATTCAAATTAATGGGCTTTTAAACCCTTAAACAATGAATTACATAATGTTTAAACATGTGGTTTGAAAGTTATAGAAAGAAACGTAACTCGCAGACTGTTTAAAACTACAGCTGCGATCAAAATATGTGGCCTCAACATCATTTAAATTTGATATTGTACCATTTCAATGTTTGCGGCCTTGTTCGGGATTGAAGTTGAATTTGAAAGTCATTTCTATCATTTCACTTTTTGCCTTTCTCCTAGAAAGGTATAGCAATCACTGCAAAAACTAAAGGTATAAAAGTGCTCAAAAGGGCCGAATGTCGTATATCACTCGGCTAAGTTCGACTAGCTGAGCATTTTCTGCTTCGATTTGAACAAAATTGGTTTCAAATGAACGGGCTACCTAAAAAACCCTTAACTTTTGAATTTTATGAAGATTGAACATGTGGTTCAGAAGTTATGAAAAGAAACGTGTTCTGGAGACTATTAAATCTCACTCATGTTTCTCAGAGATGGCTGGACCGATTTTCAAAAAATCAGTCATATGGAAGGTCTCTTTGCCCCATAAGACCCTATTGATTGTTTTGCAATCGGACTATTACTTTGCCTGTTATGTTTAAAAATGTGAAATCTTGCTATGAAAAGAAACATATTCCGAAAACTACTTGGACTCATTCACTTTTCTCAGAGATGGTTGATCCGATTTCCATAGAATTAGTATCAAATGAAAGGTCTAGCTGCCTCATAACACCCTATTGAATTTAACTGTAATGTATCGAAATGTGAAAATCACGGAACTTCATTATCTTAGAAACTACACAAGCGATATGAACAATATTGATATCAGATGAACGGGCTAGTTAAGGGTTAACTGAAGAATTATGATTGAACACGTGGTTTCAAAGTTTGGCTGCCCTATACGTTCCCTTTTCATTTGATTGTAATCGAACCTAAGCAACCGTTATGTTTTAATTTGTAAAACAACGAAAGTCTATTATCTCAAGTATTACAAGACTTTTTTGAACATAACTAGTGTCCTACAAACGAGTCATCTCTCAAACTTACAAATAACAAACTTCATAACAATTTGATATGCTGTTCAAAAGTTTTGGAAAGAAAAGAAATTCAAAGACTATTCAACACTATACCGTGCTGGATCGAAACCCGTACAGTATCAAAATCCGTACAACTTGATGTTTTTCGTTTGTTTTAAGCATTATAAAAATGAAAATTAATTTTTATAATGCTTAAAACTGACAAAAAACATCAAGGTGTACGGATTTCGATACTGTAGGGGTTTCGATCCAGCACGGTACCTGCTTTGATCAGTATAAATGGCCTCAACATGATTTAAATGTCGTATCGTACGTTCTGAACGTTCCCGGTATCGCTCGTGATTAAATTGTTCGAAATTATGAGTCATTTGTTTTATTTCGCTATTTCTTAAACACTAACATTTCGTCAAATTTCATATTTTATACTTTAATTACAACATCAATATTTTAGAACCCAAAGAGTGAATATACCCCTTTATTGGATTTAAGCATTCATGTAAATCTATTTTTACAAATAATAAGTTTGAATGAGAAAGGCTGAGTCTGACCGCTAGGTGGATTAATTTAGGTTTTTTGATTGAATTTCTGCCAATAGTGATGTCGATATTTTCGCAGTGCTGATTATAGTGACGCATCATGCGATTTATTGGGCCATTTTTTGAGCAGTTAGTTCTGTGAGAGTTTTCCGAAAATATTCTACGATTTCTTAATTGACGACTGGGTGCATAAAAATTTAGTTGCGATAATAATTTAGAAGATTGCACACGTTGAGAAATAATGTCATTGATAAAATAAAGCATTGAAAGTTCTCGGCGTTCTTTAAGTGCTTGTATGTCTATAAGCATGCAGTGTGCTTCTTAAGATGGTAAGGGAAATGCTGTCCAATTTAGCTTACGAAGCGCATACAAAAGAAATTGTTTTTGGACAGATTCAATGCGTTCTTCATGTGTGACAATATGGGGATTTCATACAATGCTACAATATTCCAGAATTGGTCGGACGTATGCAATATATAATAGTTTGGTTGTGTATGGGTCTTGAAAATTATGGCCGAAGCGTTTTAAAAAACCCAGCATATTATTTGCTTTGTTGATTATTGTGTTATAATGTTCAATGAATGTAAGTTTGGAGTCTAAGACTACGCCTAGGTCCCTTACGATTTTGCATTTTTCTAATGGTTGTTTTCCTAAGAAACTGTCTGTTGGTGGTGTTACTGTTTTCTTGCTGAAGGCTATTGAATTACATTTTTTAATGATGAGTTATAATAGACTTTTGTTGCACCATGTGTAGAATATAATAATTTCATTCTGGAATATTTCGAAGTCTTCTGCATTGGTTATTTCTATAAAGAGCTTCATGTCGTCAGCATATACAAGCACATGTTTTGACTTGAGAAGAAAGGAAATGTCATTTACGTATAATATAAAAAGAAGAGGGACCAGGTGAGAACCTTGAGGAACTCCAGAAGTTACTTCTATTGGGTTTGAAAAGGAATTTCGAAAGCGGACTATTTGTGTTCGTTTTGTTAAGTATTTTGTTTCCATCCCGTATTTTGAAGCTTGAAGCTTGAGCTTGAAGAGCAATAAAGGTATGTCGATTCTGTCAAATGCCTTGCTAAAGTCCGTAAGAGCTTCTACATGGTTGCCATTGTCCAGTACAGTCAAAGCGTAAGTTATGAATTCCAAAAGATTTGTGGTAGTTGGTCGGCCTTTGTGAAAGCCGTGCTGTTGAGTTGTAATTTGGTGTTTTACTTGCTGAAAGATTTTTTCATTAATTATTGATTCAAATAATTTTGGAAAAATTCCATTCATTAGGGACATATTAAAGAGGTGTTGTAATGGTGTAGATAGTTCTTCTGCCAAGTTTTCGAGAAAAATTGGAGCTATTCTATCAGGTCCAAAACCTTTAGCGTCTAAATTTTTAAGTGCGTTCTAAGCGAGAAATTCCACAAAAAACGGGCAACCAATTTAATCGACCATTATTATTTTTGGCTGAGACTTTGTATTGATGTTACTATAGGCAGAAGATGCCATTTTGTGCCATTGGTTTAATTTTTTAGAACACGACTCATTTTTGGGAAGCTTCCCAAACATTTAAAAAAATGTTATTTCGGGAAGGTATTGATGATTACAAATATTTTTAGAGCCGAAATGGTTTGTTCGATCGGTATGACATCTTTGACAAAGATGTTGATAGCAATTTTATCTTTCCACAAAAAAATACTACCCATCGAAAAAAAAAATTTTTTTTTTTGAAAAACGGTTCAAAGAAAAATTTTAAATTTTAATTAATTATCTAAAGAAACTCATCTTTTTTATCTTTTCTTATAAAAATTACAAAAGATTACTAAAACAATGAAACCGGTCCGATCATCGAGAAATCAAGAAAAAAAGTTATGAAGTTATGTAAAAATTAGTCGTGTTTCAATATATTAAAAGAATAGCACAAAATGGCATTTTTTGCCTATATGCAAAGTTTCAGTGAAATCCAAAATGACAATTCAAAAAAATATTTAAACTGGGGCATTATTTGTGGAACTGCTCTAGCTACACATTATCATAATCAACATTTTTTATACCCCGTTAAAATTGAATATGCGCAACTCACCGGCGAAACCTATTATCAGAATGTAGTAGAAACAAGACAAACTCATAAAATTACCAATTTTAACAGTGCATGTTTATAACAAAAAAATCCATATTTAGAAAACCAGAGACAGATAGTAACACATATTGTCTTTTTCAATGTGTACAAAATAGATTAAAAAAAAGTACTTACTGGAAAATACAATATTTTGTGACAATATGGAAAATTTGGCACAATTATTTATACAGTGTATGTATTTTGCCTAGAACCATAATTTTATTACCTAAAGCTTTGCTGAAGACACCATTTCAATCAAACCAGTCGTCAGCAGATAAACCTATTTTTGTATTGTAGGGGAATTGGGGCAAAATCGACATTTTGCTGACATTTACGTAGATCAGACACCTACCATTCGATTTCTGAGACTTTTTTACTCAGAATAAGGTATAATTTGACTACCACTTTAAGATATTAGCGAATTACCATTAATGCTCAGAAATAATCGATATTATTTTGCTTTGTGAAATATACTAAACCTATGCCAAACCCGGTTTCGTTGAATCACCGTTTTGAGCTCAGTTTTTGTCCGATTTAAGATCTGTTTTTTTTTTTCAAAAGATGGGTAAAAAGATGCTAATATGTGGACAAACTCTTAGAATTTTGATATTTGGTCCTAAAACAAAATGGCGTCGAAAAAACCTCAAAAATTTCCAGTTTCTCAAAAATTCAAAATGGCGCCATTGTTGCCCCTTAAGTTGAAATATGTTCGGGGAAATTTATTTTCGCATCAAACTTCATTAAAAAATCATACATAGAAGCCAGGGAAAAAAAAATTGTTGCACTGTGTAATTTAGAGACGACGCCTTATTTTTTTATATGAAAAATTAACTTATAGTGGACCCTTTTCCTATAGTGGACCACAATTCAAGCGATAACATGAGGGTTTTTCAGAAAACTTCCATCGGCAAACATTTTATGCGACCATTCTGCATTAGAATCACGAGAAAAATTTACAAAATTCCGGTTTATGTTAAGAGAAGAGTCCATTTTAGGCTAATTTACCCCAAATATTTCTCCTGATTCTAATGCATATTAGTTGGATAAGATGATTCAAATTGTTTCATAAATTGAGTCAATCTGACCGGTGGTCCACTGAGGGACGTGGTCCATCTAAGATAGTTCTATTTTATACTGAGTTCAAATGAACTTGGGATCGGATCTTAGACCATGCTCGGGAATAAAAGTTCAATTGAATTAAGAATATAGTTTAAGGGTTTATATATCTTTTTGTTCGAAAAAAATTAAGGGAGTTTAAAATCACCCGTAAGCACAACTAGTATAAACAGGAGCCCGCGTTGAATCGTGTAACTCGTCGCCGCACGCACGAGGATGAGTTACCGGCTGTTTGTGGTTGTAAGGTAAGGTTGTTTGCAGAGCGCCAAAAACCGCTCTCAGAGATTAAGTTAAGTCAATTGTACTAAAATAGAGAAATGCCGAGAAGGGCCCTTAGTATAATAAAGATAGGTAGTGGTTCCGCGAGGGGAAATTGTCTCTCGCGGAATACACTCTAGGGCTTACAATAAGTTCTCATGTTGATCTTTAATTAATCGATTTTTTTTGTTGAGTTCTTTCGTAATTTCGATCACAAGTCCTGGCAGAGTCCTCCGGAAGGGACTCACACCAATTCTTTATTTTTAAAGTAAATTAATCTACAGTGGACCCCTTTTCTATTGTGGACCATTTGTCAGACTTTTATTGAAAAACATCTCTTCCAAACAATCTGCATCAAAATTAAGAATCACGAGAAACATTTATAAATTCTAATTTAATGATAAGAGAAATTGAGTTGATTTTAAGAGTAGTCCACTATAGAAAAGGGATCAACTATTGGTTGGTTCACGCTATTTTTTATATAGATTTATTTACCATCTTGCACAAATTTGAGATTGGATTTAGGATTGAATATGATATTTGACTTGGAATCGGATAAGTCTCAAGGTTGTTTTAGAAATTGGATTTAAAGTGCAATTTTTGATTGGATAGAATTTGCGAGCAAATTAAATAATGAACGTGAAATCGAAGTTGGCATGGAACTCAAGTTTGAATAAAAATCGAAAATAGGATTAAATTTTGGATAGTGAGGCATCATCTGACATCTCAACTTACTATCACAGTTTAATCACTATTCTAGGAATTTTGAACGTTTAAACTGATTTAGGGTAAGTTTACCTATAGTGGACCACTTTCCTATGGTGGACGACCCCCTCAGCTCAACCTAATAAATGCAAAAACTCAAGGTATTTTCAGAAAACTTCCATCGGGAAACACCTTAGTTAGCCAATCTGCATCATAAACATTTATTAGCCCAGATTTATGTTAACCCTCTCCCGCTCACAAGGTTTATCATTAAAATTTATAGCTTCACGAGAAAATTCAAGCTGAACACTTTGTAGACTAACTAAAATTACTGTCAACTGAAGTATTTTGAAGAAAATGCCCAGTGATGCTCTGAGGCAGCATATAAATGTTTATGGAACAATCGTAAGCACAACAAACTATTTTATGTCAAGATATGATGATTATAATTCTTGGTGCTCTAGAGTCCCCATGAGCGGGAAAGGGTTAAGAGCAATGGAGTAAATCAAGGTCAATAAAATAAAGGGATCCACTATAGGGTTATTTGCTTTTGTGTTTGGTTTCAGAGATAAATTCGGGATAGAATACGATTTTGAGTTTCGGATTGTTATTGGAATTGAACAAGGGTACTGCATTTTTCAATCGGCTTGGAGGATGGATCCAAAACTGAATAGAAAAAATTGAGCTGTGTCTAAATCTGGGACTAGGCCCTTGATCCTTTGGGTTTACACGCGATATAGAGAATTAACATATAGTGGACCGCTCTTCTATAATGGACCACCCGCCAGATCAACTCAATTTCTCTACACATAAATCGGAACTTATAAATGGTTCTTGTGGAGCGGATACAAATTGACTGGATAAAGCGTTTCCCTATGGAAATCTCTCGAGTTTTCGCAAAAATTTAGGTAATCTTACAAGTGGTCCACTGTAACACACGGTTACGATCTCTGCACACCTGGTTATCATGAAAAAGCAACATTAGAATCGAATTAGTAACCAAATTCGTGCGTGTGTTTCAAACCGGAGTTGCGATTGTATACCGAATTAAATCTAGATTTCAGAATTCAGATTGGGGTAAATTAACCTATGGTGGACTCCTTCTCTATAGTGGACCACAAAACAATATTGCACGCTAGCCTGGGGGGCTAATGAGGTCTCGATCAACTAGATTAGTTAAGAGAATTCGTTATCGATATTGTTTTCGGCACATTTTGCATGTTGTAGGATAAGTACAACGATACACCGTGCCCCAGTGCTGAGTCGAGAAAATTTCCAACTCGAAAAGATCCTCGACCTGATCGGGAATCGAGCCCGATATCACAACCGTGTGGGAGAGCTAGCCGACCGACATCGCTAACCACAGCACCACGGGGACTACCTCTATAGTGGACCACTCATCAGATTAACTCAATTTCTTTAGGTAGCTTCGTAGCCGCAAGGTTATAGAGTCCGCCTTGATAAGCGTGGTCGTAGTTTCGAATCTTAGTAGAATAGGGCCATTTGGTTGTCAAAGGACTTTAACAAGGGTTTATTCTCAGGCTCTCCACTACATACCCTTCTTACAAGCTGAATTCCATAGTACCCCTGCTTACCTTCGTCATAACAAAAATAAGTCCTTCCTAACTATAACTGGTCTGAGTAACGTATAATAGTTCTCTTCAGGGAATTGCAATTATGGCTCGGTCTTGGTTGGAGTAACGAGGTTTCGATTAGACTCCTTCCTCTTGACAAAATATAAGTCCTACTTATAATAAAACTGACCACAGGTGAAGCATTAAGTGCCTCTTCAGAAAATTGTGATTGTGACGTGATGTTGGTAGGAGGAACGAGGTTTCGATAAGACTCCTTCCTCTTGACATAATTAGTCCCTTTTAGAATAAACCTGGCCAGAGAGGAACGTTAGGTGAAGTCTCACTCCAGGAAATTATAATTGGTAGGTAAGAAAGAGGCCCGGCATTGTAGAGCAGTAAGCTTGAAACGGAAGGGTAAACTTTCACACACAAGCACGGATATAAAAAAAGCGTATCATTCACTTCAATAGTGATACTGCCAATAATATGAAGTACACCTGGGCAATATCACAATAGATCGAATGTCTCTGGTCGCAGTGATGAGTCTACACAGAAAAAAAAGAAAAAAATCAATTTCTCAAAATTTATAAATGTTTCTCGTGACTCTGATGCAGATTGGCTGGTTCAGATGTTTCCCAATAGAAGTTTTCTTAAAACCCCTCAAGTTTACGTATATATTGAGGTAATCTGGAGGATGGTCAACTGTACGAGGGGAGTGGTTAATTCACCCTACATTTGTGGTTAGATTTCTGTTCGGAGTTGGGATGTCATGTTAAAAATCATGGATTTAGAGTTGCATTAATATACTATTTCAGAAAAAATTTTTTATCAAGTTTCGAGTAAGATTACTGATGAAATTTAGTTAAAAATGTAGGATTGGATTTTAGATGGGATTTTCCATTTTTTTTTTGTTTGGATCCGCACGTGACTTGTGATCGAACGCTGGGTGGCTTCAGTTTTGGATTAGAAATAAGGCCGTTACAAATTTTATTTTTATTTTCGTCACCTCCCCCTTCAAAAATTTTGATTATTGGAAGGGGAAGAAAAAAAGCTCAAACCGTTTTGTTAATTTTATTGGTTTTCCGACAGCATAAATGCTTTATTTAGCAACAAACAAGTTCAGTGACAGCGAGAGTGTCGTCAAAAGGCAAGCGAAATAAATAATAAAAATAATAAAGTATTATTTTTCAACATTTATTTGAGTGCAAGTTACAAACGTCATAACTTGCACACAAACTTTGATCAAAGATATTTCTTTTTTCTTCGTCTCGGTGTTATTTATTTTTTTGCCACCCCCTTTGCTAACTTTGATAACCTTGGACATAAAAAGAATTCGAAATTTGTATCAGCCTAATATAAGAAAAAATATTTTCGAGAAAATTGACTACGATTAAAATTGAATTGATTTGATTTTTTCACAGTTGTCGTGCTTTGTGAATTAAAGACAGCTCAAGTAAGAAATTCAAGGAACAGTGTGCATGTCCTGGTGGACGTTTTTTTTTCTCAAATTTTTTTAAACGTTGCTTATTGTTACAAAGCGGAGAGGAGGTTCACGCCTGATTATGCTTTTCGGCAAAATTTTATCGGTTTGATTTGGGACAATTCTTTACTTAATCCGTCCTTACATTTTAAAACGCTCTTCGTTATTTCTTTTTTTTTTCTTCTTATGTCATTATCAATTTAGGATCACTTCCTTTTTTAATTTAAAAGCGTTACTTCGCTGCTCAGAGCTCAACTAAGGATCTCTTATGTGTGGACCATTCAAAGATTTCAATATCTATTCTATATTTATTTTAGTATTTTTTACCTTCAGAAGAGGTTTTCCTTCATTCTGAGTTGAATTCGGAATCGGTTTTCATTTTAATTATTCCACAATATTCTGAAATTATATTGGAAATTATTTGATAATTTCACTTGGCCTGGGTCTTTTCTGGTTTTTGGAAAGTTTCTTCACCGTTTTGTATCCAATTTGCATGGAAATTTAACTCCCAATTAGCTTTAAGTATTCCCTTTCGCACGCAGCTACCAACTCTGATTACGAAAAGTTATTCAAAATTCGTCAAAAATTTATGAGAAAGTAATACCGGTCAATGAGTGTTGGAAAAAAATGTGAAAATAAGTTTTTTAAAAGAAAAAACTGCAACAATGCATAACAAAGTCGTCATTAGGACCCCAGAAATCGTCACAAAGAAATCAAAGGAGTGTTAGAGAGAACTGAGGAAATACTATAATGATTTGTTATAACATTTACAAAAAGTTACAAATAAGCCGCAAATTGTTTTTAACCCTCTAGTGCCTAGTGCCGCCTTCAGACGGTCTTCAGTCAAACTTCTAAAAAGCTTCACTCAAAAAGTGATTATAATGATTCATAGTGATTTTAGCGAAACCCTTCTAGAAATTAATTTGGGCACTAGAGGGTTAAAAATCAACAAGTATCAAGAGATAACAAAATTAAAATAAGGTCGCAATGCTACTCATGGTCTGCCTGCACTCAATGTCACTTGTCCTCACGCACCTAAAAACTCACAATATCATCAACACTTTGCACAAAATTGTCGAAACGCTTTGCGGCGTGTTTAATTATTATTACACATCTGGTTCCCTTTTCATCACGGACGATCTTCTCGATGATAGTTTTACCTACACTGGCCCTGAAGGAGTACCGTAACCGAGCTCGAATTTATTACACCTCAAATGATTTAATTGTAGGGCACACCGCTGCTGCCGGCTTCAGGTGTGCTCCAGAACGCAAACGCGGGATTTTCGAAAGGATGAACTGCGGGCAGAGTGCCCAAATCGGTTTGCGGACAGTTATTTCTCGAAACATCATCGATCCCGAGGGAAGCCAAAATAAATAAAGATTGCAGATATTAAGACCGGACGCGGCTCTGTATTTACGGCCCATTTGAAAGCGAATCTCCGTAATGATGGTGTTGCGTTCGGGTGGGATTTTAATTACCAAAATACAGTTAGAAATACAGCCAGGATAAGATCGATGCGAGTACACATTTGGTCACGTCACAGTATTTGCCGAATTAATTTTACAGGTGGGAGAACTGGAGGAATGCAAAACAAAAAAGCAATCGCGTGAGTTCTTAAATCTCACAAGCAAAGTCGCTGAATGATTCACTGCACTTTCCTCATGTAGTAAAAATGGATCGTGTATCGTACCCGGGAACCACATCAGGGATTTGAAGCAAAGCGATCTTCTTCTTTTTCTGTCGGATTCTGTTCCCCGAACGATCAACTCATAGCGTACCTCTAGGCTTTCTGCTTGGCGTAACATCATAAAGCCATAGAGCATACAAACGGAATCCCTGCTCCCTAAATCAACAGTGAAAATGTAAAATGAAATAAAACACGTTTTTCAGGATTTCGCACAATATCGAATCGCTGCTGCATCGCTCTGTGCGATGCGATGAATAAAACTTTTCCCCGCGTCGTCTGCGCGCTTACCGTTCCCATCTTCCCAATCCCAAACAGAGCACACTAAGCGCTTTTGATCCTTGATTCTTCTCTTTGTCTTGCTCCCGGTGCGGAATGCAGCACTGCGACTGCGATTCGGAACCGAGCCTGAACTTGATTCATGATCGTCGCACGCTTCTCTCGGCCGATCGGCTATTGATCGATTCGATTCGAGATGATGCAAGCTAGGCAGGAAAAGAAGAAGTTTTTACTTACGTTTTGTCCCGTCGAAAGACGTTCGTCCTTTTTCTGTTGTTATTATTATTTATTATACCCGGCTAAGAAAATTAAAGCTACTCCGTGAAGGAATAAAATACTTCGTCCTACCTGGCAAGATCAGGACATTTCTTCGTCTTATTCTTGCAAGCTTTCGTTAGCTGCACTCCTAAGAAAAAAATATTCGAAAAAAGAAAACAGAAAGTGATTGCTTATCCAGTAGGAGACACTTGAAGCGAGAGGACATTTTTTTACGATTGTATTTCCGAGATCGGTGCAGGGAGATCGTTAATTGAAATTCAAGAACGGAGAACAAACCGGAGCATAGCATAAGGAGCTGAAGCATGATAATGAATCCAGAGCACGGCAGGGAAGCTATTGATGGCGCGAGGACTTTTCTCTCTGACGATCTACCGACCGACCAAGCAACCGGCAGCGAGGATATTTTCCTGTGGCCGGGTACTGAATTACCATTTCACAACAATGAAATGACCTGGGTTTTTTCTTCGGATGAGTTGTTGCTGAAATATGGAAATGTAATTTTCGTTCAGCAGTTGAATGTGGAATCTATTTAGGGCTTTTTGGTGCTCCGCTCGTGGGCCCTGAAAACGGATTAACTGGGAAAGCTATCACAATTTGAGATGATGATTTTGTATTTTTTTTTGCTTGAGTACTAACTAACATAATAAAAGAAAGTAAAGTTCAAAAAAAAAATTGAAATGTTATTACATTGTGATCAAGGTTGCATATTCAATTTTAGGGTACTTTTTCGCCGCGTGCCGACAGCTCGCTTCATTAGTACAATTTAGAAATACGATGTATAACAAACTTGTAGTCCCTAAGTAGTACTACAAGTTTATCGAATAGTGTAATGCTCTAACTCTTATGCCTGAAACGTAAGAGCCCATATTAAGTGCAATATTCGGTCAATATTCGCGGTGAATATTATAATATTCACCGCGAATATTGGCTGAACATCCCGCTGAATATGGGCTCTCCCACTTTAGGCACAAGAGTTAGAGCATTGCTTTCTTCAACAAACTTGTAGCATTACTTTAGAGCTGCAAGTTTGTCGTACATCAAGTTAGAAAATTGTACTTGTGGAGCGAGCTATCGGCACGCGGCAAATTGAATGGAATTGACACCCCGAAATTGAATATGCAACCTTGATTGTGATTTTTTTTGGCAGACAGAACACATTATATTTTAAAGTTGTTTGAAGCTGTTTGCGATAAAGCCCCTTGAATATTTTGATAAGCATCTTTAAATGTCCACCATTATTGCATCGCGCAAGTGAAAACCTGAATGTCATTAAATGTCTTCGAGGCCCTTTTAGCGTCGAGTGACAGCAGCAAAAATCCAACTTGCTATCCTTAAAGCTGTACACAACACGAAAGTATACATAATAAGGACCCTCCAGCGACGACGGTAAATAACAGCACAAAAAGCGCTCTAATCCCCTTCACACGTACTTATATATCAAGCGACTCAGGAGGTAAGAAGTGCACTGCAGTAGCAATCACGTCTAGGCACTGTGTAACGGTATTTTTTTCTATCGGAAAAATCTGGCTAGGGTGTCGCAGTGCGCATGCCCAGCCGGAAGTGGGCCGTTCTGACGGAATGCCTCCTGGGTGACACGCACGCGCACGAGAACGGAAATTCAGCGAAACAAGAAACTTGAATTCGCACGTGATAGGAAACCCCACGCTATCAAGATCAAATAAAATTGCTCGTCACGGCATACGACGTGGTGGCGTAGTGGCGTCGATCCTCGAAACGGATGATCGATGAAAGCAACGATGTGACAAGGAGTCCTTTAGGGGCTCGTGTCCGTTTGCTTCGGGATGTGTATCGAATCGAGCCGAGCAAAAGAGACGGCAATGGGGCAGATGTTTTTGACCATTCCGAGCCGAAGTCCGTCACGAATTGATTACTCGAGTAGGGCGTGTGTGTGCGAACGGAGGAAAGTGTTTCAGGTGTTCCTTAGCGCAGTTAATAAATTTTGTGTTCGGTTAGTTAGAACATTGTTTCCCAGAGCTCAGGTCTAATTGCAATGGCCCAAAGATATTTGCCCAACACCGCAATCAACCGATGATGAGAATGATCTCTAATCTCTGATTCAAGCTCGCTCACCGGACAACCGCCACTTTAATCTTGCCGATTTGCCATCAAGCAATCACGCTTCTAATCAGCACCCGTCGTAAGCGGAATGGCATATTATTTAATAAATTGGTTAAGTGAATCTTCGAGTGGTGCGGCGAAAAAAAGGAGCTGTCCGTTGTTCGTTGCTTAGGTGGTCCCAAAATTGGATGGTCATAATAATTGGTTAGTCCAATTCGCGCCCAACTGAAAAAGTGCACTAATGAAATAAGCACCGCCGGACATCATGATGCCCGGAATGATACGAAGCTACATTGTAGTTAAAATGTATTGTACTCCGATTCAGCGCAGATGGTTCGAAACAAGATTTCCCAAATCATAGCATTAGTGAAGGAATTATACTCTTCTATTCTAGTTCGTGTAATATTCATTCAACTGCAACGAAAAAGTTGTTTTTGATGCATTTCCCTAATTAAATTCTGCTAACTACGTAATGAATCTCTCCCAAATGTCGCAGATAATCCGTAAAAAATTGCAAACAAAATACTCCAACTGCGTTAATCTGCAAGAAAAAAAACTGATAACACAATTTGTTGTCAATAGATTTGGCCCGAAAACGACCATTCCGATATTAACTGTCATACTAAATTCCACTCCAGATTACATACTTTAAGTGATACCTCTGTAGAACCAAACCCGAAAAAGAAATATTTTTATTTAAATATTTTTCCTCTTAAGAACTTTCTTGCGCCACATACATACAGGAAAGCTTGTGGTACGGAGGTCCACTCAATCCGATTTTTTTTGGTTTAATTATTTTAATTGATTGTTGCTACATAATTGAACTCCACTTTGCCGTGGCTGCCCCGGCGAAGGAGTCCCAGTGGAGCAATACATTCGTACCGTAACAGAATGTTAAATTATTTTTAATCAAAATGTGTTCATTTATGGAGAGCTGCGCTTCTCCGGCGGCCGTCGAGGTTGGTGTCATTAAATTTTATACGACGGAGATACGCCCGGTCGGTCGCGGAGCGCTGATTTGAACTCCGAGACGACAGCTTGATGACAATGTTGCATCTTGCGCTTGAGTCTTTCGCGTGGCTGACGCACCAATGAAAGACGATGATTAAGTTGTTGCTGAGTTTTTGGGGCTGCGCTGGGGATGACATGGAATTTTGCTTCGCACATAATTCGTCTACAATTGATCCTGCAATCCTGCGAAGCAGGAGAACCGGCCTTACAATGACCGCTTTGTTCTGTCTCTGTGTAGAACAAAGCCTCGTGTCACTGGGGAATATTCTTTAGCCAGAGATGAGTACGACTTTGCCAATTCATCAAGCTAATAATAGCCGACTCGAACAAAGCCAAAAACCCTTTTGCACTCGCTCTCTCGAGTGCGGTACCGTCAGTACCGTACACTTGACAGGACCCTTTGTTCAGCTTCTCGAAAATGTGAGGCAGCATCACCCTGTCGCTATTGAATTTCTCGAGAAGCCGAGCTCGAATCGACTTGACTCGAGCAATACCGTTCGCGAGGAAGCAAATCTATTCGCCCAAAAAGGTCGGCACCGCCTGAAATTCAAACCTGCGTGAAATACTCCCGATGGTATTGAATCAGCCCGGCCGGGATTGTCATGGAAATCAGGAACACAATGTTAATTTCGGCAATCCAGGATTAGGGTTCCGAACAGGCTCAGTGTGCGCGCGCATCGCGATGTGAATTCCAACATCTGTGCGTGCAAGGTTAGATCCCCTCCCCTTTCGTTCCCTTCGGTGACTGATGACTGACTGACTGACTCAGGATCTCTAGTATATAAGCATCCGATTATGCGCCAGAGCAGAGGGTTTCGGATTGCCAGGAGGGCTCTGCGCGAATGTTTGCACATATGGCTAAACAATGGCAGCCCGTCAGTCGTCAGCAGCAGAAAGCGTTTCCCCGAACGGATTTGTTTTTATTATTATTTTTTTTGCTTCGCTCTTGCTTTCTGATAATCAGTGGAATTATTGCCCGTTAGAGTTTCTCACTATTCATCGGGGAACGCAACGAAATCTGCGTTATTGGATTTTGGATTGCAGCACAATGGAAGCAAATTGAATGATTCCGGCTGTGAGTGATGGGAATTCAGTAAAGAATTCATCATAAATTGGATCTGAACGACGTCAAACGCACAGTGCAACTATCTTCACAGATTGTATAAAGTTGGCAAAAAAGCGTCTTAGAAGCATTAATCAAAATAAGTGAAAATGTCACTATAGAATCAAATACTCTACTTCTAATCTTTTAAAAATACACTTTGAAAGTTGTTGAGAAGTTAGTAAAAAGTCGCCAAACAGTATGAAAAAGTTACAGAGAGCATCCGTCAGTTGTTGAGAACATATTCAATAGTTGTCAAGAAAACGTCTCAGAGTACTCGAGTGATTGCCAAAACAATATTGTAATCAATGCGAAAAAACATCGAAAATTAAGTTAAAAATAAATCTTCATAGAGATCGTCTCAAGAAGTTCTCTGATAAAGAATAAATTAAATTTTTACTTTATAATCTAATAAGGCCGTTACAAATTTTATTTTCATATTATGTCACCCCCTCTTCAAAAATCCTGAATATTGGAAGGGGAAGAAAAAAAAAAGCTCAAACCATTTTGTTCATTTCATTGGTTTTCCGACAGCATAAATGCTTAATTTAGCAACAAACAAGTCAGTGACAGCGAGAGTGTCGTCGAAAGGCAAGCGAAATAAATAATAATATTAATAATAATAAAGTGTTATTTTTGTAGCGGGGGTCTAGTGTGGTTGGTAACGTCTCCGCCAACCACGCTCGACGCCTGGGTTCGAATCCCACCGCCGACATAGGTGTCGATGGTTGTGAGGTGGCGTGATCCACTCACAACCAACCCAACTGGTCTAGATTAAATCCTAAACCAATATCTGAGGCGAAAAATCTCTGGGATCACGCCTTCCATCGCATGAGGAAGTAAAGCCGTTGGCGCCGGTCCGTTAATAAACGGGTCGTGAGTTAGGGTCCTGGGTGTGGAGTCGCCTCCCTGGGCGTCGGTGATTGGCCACAACAGTGGCGGAGCTAGACCGACGGAAAATAAGCGAGAGTAAAAAAAAAAGTGTTATTTTTCAACATTTATTTGAGTGCAAGTTACAAACGTCATAACTTGCACACAAAGTTTGATCAAAGATATTTCTTTTTTTTTTTTTCGTCTCGGTGTTATTTATTTTTTGCCACCCCCTCTGCTGACTTTGATAACCTTGGACATAAAAAGAGTTCGAAATTTGTATCAGCCTAAATTGAAATTGTTATTCGAAACAAAATAACACAGAGAAGAGAAAAAATATCTTCGATGAAAGTTTATATGCCAGTAACGGCGTTTGTAACCTGCACGGTGTCTCTGGTAGAAGAAACTTATCCGAAAAAATTAGTATCGCTCTTATACTCATCATTCGAAAGCTCAAGGTGTCCCCTTTGATATGCTACTAAAATTGAAATGTTCTATCGGCGGGTCCAGAACATTTTTTTTTTCAGACATTTATTTTGTAATTGAAAAGCTTGTGGAATGGGACTTATGTATACTTATCAAGGGATTTAGGTGCTGGGAGCCCAATCAGATAGTGTTGAAACCTTCAAGTTTAGTTTTTTCATATAATAAAACAATGTTTGGCATAATCTTAGATTTTTTGAAAAGGGTAAAGTGGGGTTTTTTACTCGACTCGAAAATTGTTAGTGTACAAACTGCTGAAAAGACAAAAACAGCTATAACTAATCGATTTCTCTGAAAATTGATATGAAAACTCTATCCTATAGAAATATACAATGTCGGTTTTTGAAAGTTGCTGTCGAGGTTACATAATTAAATATTTACATTTTTCTTCAAAAACATGGTGATTTTTGGAGTTTTTTTGTCAGAACTAGTTCCTACAACTAAACAATACGTTTTTTAAATCAACTCAAGAATTTTTATTGGACGTATTCAAAAAGTTCACCGTTTAAAAATAAATCGATTTTTTTATAACAAGGTTTGGGCCATCATTTGAACCTGTTACACAAGGAGCGCAACACCATTTTGTACCTACATTTAAAATGCTGGCTATAGCAGGCTATAGCTCTATAACATCCCAGTCTCAAATTGGTTTAAAAAATTTACCTCCAGAAAAAATCCAGAAAAAAATTTTCTTGGTTGTTACTAAAACGGCGCAATTTTTCAATAACATCAAATGAAAGCTCTTGAGTTGCTCTATAAAACGTATAGCTTAGATACAGGGTCCAGTGTTGTTGACAAGCAAAAAAGAGCAGTAATAATCACCATTTTTTGAAGAAAATTGCAAATATCCTATAATGGAAAGTGGTTAAAATTCGTTTGCAGATACGCAATAGTGTGATGGTTATCACAACTTGTTAATACAGTACATTATACTTCAGATGGCAGTCAAGAAATTGGTATTTAAAAGTCGCTCGGTGGCCGCAAGACAAGTACGATTCCACAGTATATCATCCTGTTTTCAACTAGAGAAGTAACCTGTTGATAGGTTGCACGTCACAAAACTAACCAAAACTTACCACTATTTTTGACGTAGAATTACGTGCTTCTTTAGTATACTACATAGGGGTATGAATTGGAAGCCTGTAATAAAAAGGGTTTGTTTTCAACCGGTTTCCTTCATTCTTGCAGCAATCGATTGGATAATTAGGCACGTATCCACCCAAATATTATACTCTTGAAAATTGTCAAGCCATGTTGGAACGAAAAGTACGTCTTCTAACTAATCAACATTTCCTAAAAAAGGTCAACAGAATGGTATACTCGTAGAGTAGCGGATTGCGGCGAAAGCAATAGCGGATGGCATTGGTATCAGCTGGATTTCCGAATCTGCTTTCGGCTTAAATAAATCACTTGCTCGGTTGGTCACATATCTCAGCAGCAGCGCGGAAGCAGCAAACATTTCGAGTTGAGGGTTTCAGCCTTTTTCTCGCGATAAAGTTTTACCTAATTTTGGCAACAGCACAAGCAAGCATTCTGTGCTGGATCCTAGCAATTAAAATCTACCGTGACCTTCTAAAACAGCTTTTTCAGTGTGTGTTTGTCAAAGTGCCTTACCCCTTCCCCCCCGCTCTCCCCCACTGTCAGCGATAAGCATCATAGGCGTCGTACACAAATTACGTAACGCATGAAGGGGGGAGGGGGGTTGAGTCAGCGTTACTTATTGTTACGTAGGGGGGAGGGGGGTAGTAGAGACAATTACATAACTGTGATATTTGCTCGAAATTGAAAATTCCGGAGGGAGTCAGGCTAATCAGCGTTACATAATTTTAGGGGGGGGGGAGTCATGACGAACGTTACCTATCGTTACATAGGGGGGGAGGAAATGGTCTGAAATCCAGATTTTTAGCGTTACATAATTTGTGTACGACGCCATATATAATATAACAAGCGATGAAGAGTTTCTTGAATTCAATGTCATAGTTCTTCCATTATGACAATGCATTTGTAGATAATGTGCAAAGTTCTACGTCAGTTATGCGATCGTGTCTTGGATATAACCTCCTACTATTTCTGTTTCGAATAGCCCACTGTGACCAGAATCGGTGGTATTGACAATTGTGTTTAATATGATTCTATACTCCGGACTCTGTAACCTTACATTGAAGCAGCTCTCCAGAACTAATTAACTATTATAAATATATGTCAACTGTTATATCAGAAGGAAGAGGGGAATAAAATTGAAATATTTGTTCTTTTTTTTAAGAAAAATTAGTATTTATTTGAACAATTTTGGCTGAAATTGGTTTTTTCTCAGATTATGTCTTTTTGGTAAATCGTTATCAAAATGCAATGTTCCATTCAAATCGAATATGGTCGATATTATATGATAGATTATTTTGCTTGGAATGATTCCTAAAATGCAATGTTCCATTCAAATCGAATATGGTCGATATTATATGATAGATTATTTTGCTTGGAATGATTCCTAAAACTTCTTTAAACTCTTATTCTGAAAACCCTAAAATTCAAGAATCCAATTCTTGAATTATAAGGTTTTCCGAAACCCAGTGAAATTTAAAATCAAATATCTAAAATGCTAGCAATGTTAAATTTCAAACAAATAAATATCTCGAAATTGGAAGATCCCATCTTTAAATTATCTAAGGATTTGATGTAGCAAATTTCAAAAATTTAAACCGTATAAAACTTCAAACAAAAATATCAATGCACAAATCCAGAATTCTACCAGATTAGTAGCTCTCAAACCAAAAAAAAAAGAAATACACAACTTCAATTGCTCAAAAGTGTTCTGAGTGTATCTATCTTAGTTTCGAGATCCAGAAGGTGTTAGCTCTACCGACCTTCCAAAGACCCTTTACAGAATGACTGAGTACTTGCAGTACATTCCGGAGTAATTTTCCATTGGGCAAACCCCGCCTCAACTTAATATCATAGTCTTTTTTTCCTGTGTGGACTCATCACTGCGACCAGAGATTAGATCTATTGTGATATTGCCCAGGTGTTTTCTGTACTCCGCACTTCATATTATTGGCAGTATCACTATTGAATTAAGTGATACACTAATCATTCATATTCGTGCTTGTGTGTACGTTTTACCTTTCCGTTTCAAGCTTACTACTCTACTATACCGAGCCCAGGCCCGGATTTGAGGGGGGCAAAGGGGGCAAATGCCCCGGGCCTCCCGATTGAAGGGGCCCCCCTAGTCCTAGGGCGACCTTTTTTTTGCTCGTCGCCTTCCAGAACGTTACCTCAAAATTATTCAAGAAAAGAGGGCCTCACAAACAAATTTGCCCCGGTCCCCTAAATCCGGCCCTGACCGAGCCTCTATCCATCCTAACAATATCGCTTAATAACAGTTCCCTGGAGAGAACTTTCATACGTTACTCACACCAGTTTTATTATAACAGGGACTTAATTTTGTTAGAAGGAGAGTCAACAGAGGTACTGTAGAATTCAGCTTGAAGGAAGGGTACTAGGTGGAGAGCCTGAGAATAAACCCATGCTAAAGTCCTTTGGCAACCAAATGGCCTGATTCTACTAAGATTCGAACCCACGACCACCCGCCTACCAAGGTGAACTCTGTAACCTTGCGGCTACGGAGCTCCCCCATATCAGAGTCTTAAAGATTCTATTATTATTCTCAGACATTAAATCAGACATTTATATCAAAAATTGACGCGTATTTAGGATTATGTTATATTTATTATTTATTGAAGAGAGGAGTGGCAAATTAGTTCAATGGCTAACTAAATAAGACAAAAAAAAGATATTTATTTGCATTACATTTGCTGCATTTACGGTGAACACAGTAGCATTCGGACATGCATACAAGCTTTCATGCAAGCCTTAATGTGGGAAGCAAATGATGCTGCTTCTGATTGTCACTTCCTAAGTAAGTATGAAGTACAATTTTGAAAGTAACAAAAAGATCACATTCAAACTACAGGCGAACTGCGACATAAGGTACATTTCGATTTTTAAAATGTACTTTACATCGAAATGTACATTATATCGAATCATAAAACATCTTCAGCAATTTGGCTTCAAATAGGGGAAAGTAGGTAAAGACGGACACCCTAAGGTTTAACCTAAATGATTACTCAGGTATTGCTGTTCAGATCGCGGTAGTCATACAAATTGAAACTTAAGATCATTTGTTGTCATAATTATTTTTGGTATTAGTGAACTTCCTCCAAGTTTTAAGTGTTTTGGGTCTTCAAAAATATGATCACAAATTGCTGTTTTTTGACATGGTTGGGAAAGACGGACACCAGTGGTGGGTAAGATGGACACTACGATGGTAAAGGTGGACACTCACAAAAAGGTATAGTACGTTACGTATTCTTTTGATTTATGTGTTGAGTGATGGCCATACACTACTCTACGTTATTAGAGTCCATCTATGCATCACATGAACAGTTTGGGAGGGTGGGTTAGAATGAAGGCAAAAATTCATGACCAATCTGGCCCGTTCTAGCTGCTAAGTGATTAATATCTGCTGGTTTCTCTCGCGGGTGTACTTTATAAACATCTGTAGTACACAACCGATATAACATGTGAAAATTCTTGAAAAATTTGTGTGTCCATCTTACCCTACCTTAGTGTGTCCGTCTTGCCCGACCTGGCTGTGAATGTTTCAAACAATCGTAGCTCTTCAACGGAACATCGAAAATCTGCTGGATTTTCACTCAAACATCGAGGAAAGACTAATTGAACACTTTACTATCGGCAACAAATGAAAACACATAAATCCCACGAGTTTTCCACTATTTGCCGTGAAATGAAAATTGCATCAAATAGCGCGTTCACGAAAATACGCTTTGTTTTACTTACAAATTTGACAGTTTGCTTGCTGAAAACTGATAATGCTTCTCAAAAGTATTAACACACTACAAAGAAGGTATTCGCATCACTCAACTATCATAATACATTCTAGTTTGTGAATTATTACAAGTGTCCATCTTACCCGCAGTGTTAGTCTTTACCTACTTTCCCCTACATTTTGTTGTCTTTTGTCCACGTATAGTTCAGTATGGAAATTTAATCCAACTATAAGTGTAAACCAACTTGTTTTAGGAACAATTGAAATCAAATAGTTTTTTGGCTTCTTGGGGAGACTTTTTTTCGGCCTTCTAAAAAATTATTGAATCCTTTATGTTATTATTACAAGTTTTTTATTTAACATTCATTTGCATACATATAAAATTTCATTGAAACTATTTCTGTTTTTCTTCTTCTTGTTGTTGTATATTTTTTGGTACGATGTATAAGAACCATGAATATCTGCTTACTGGATGAGAACTTTTCCAATAATTTCTTCGACCTTCAGCATTTCGAAATCTGCATTTTCTTCGTTGAATTTTAAAATGGCCGTTTGGATCTAAACTTTTCATGACACATTATGATGGCCTAAAATTGCACTATGTCTTAAAACCTTCAAATGAAAACTGAAGGTGAAAGGAAGAAGCCTTTTGAATTTTGAAATTTCCACCAGATTTTTCAGGGATTATACTTAATGCTAAAATTTTCTATCGGCTCCCGCGCTTCTATACATGTTAAACGACGCTAAATCATGCTTTTCCGCAAAATTAAATTTTTTGCACGATTTTTAAAACTTCCGCTAACTGTAACGTTATTTATGAACACTCATCAAATGATCAATAGTAACCTAAGATGTTGACAAGATAACCAATATATTGTTAATGGAAGTTTTAACAAAAATTGCGGAGTTATTTGTAACATAATAAAAATATATACCTTATATAGTGACGCTATATCGAAGGTACGGTATAACGAGGGTACCTTATAACGAAGTTCGTCTGTACCTTCTGTCTATGCACTATACTTACCTTTAGCAGCATCGTTTCAGTGTTAAGTTTCACAATCACACGTAATTCCGTAGTCCAATACACCACGAAAATTAGTTTTGTTCACGAGCCGATGGAAGACTGACTATACATTTCTAGAAGCAATGTTGCATAAAAATGTTGGTTAAAATTTAATAGTACTAAGTAGTCTAAAAATTCAAAATTGTAAATCTAAACATCGAAATTTGAATTAAACATCGAAATTTGAAGCTCTCAAAATTCTGAAAAATGTAACATCTAGATTTCTAAATTCCTACAGAATTAAAACATGCAGAAGTACATATATTCAAAAAAAAAAAACAATCGGAATGTTTGAAAAAAAAAATTAAATAGGGGAACTGCTCCATTATTCATCTCTTTAAGCCGATATTCACAAATTAAGCACGGATTAAACACCAAATTTTCACGAAACCCTTGAACAAATAAACAAAATACGCTTACGTGCTCTTATGGAATCGTTCAGCATTGTATATTTAGTAAACTTAGCTAGATTTATCCTGAATTTTGTAAAACAAACCATTTTTCACAACGTTTCCATATCCATCTCAAAACTTGAATCACTACTCAATTATTCAACTCACGACGCCCCCATATTCATCACACTGTTAACCATGAATGAATGTAGCCGCAGCCCGTCATAGTAGGTTACCTAGATATCCGCTGTAGTTGTTTACGTGCAAAATTGGTAACCTAGGTAACCACTGCAGTGCTGTCGATTGATGTCAATTATGTCGGAATAATTTAACATGTTCAGTATGATTTCTTCGTATTAATTGAAACTGATTTGACAACTTTTGATTTTCTTCAACGCAGTGAAAACAGATGAAAATACAGACAGTTGAAATTTAAGATTTGTAGAAATTCATCTCATATATTTCTGCTAATTCAAGCTTGTTTTTGAAAAGTTGAGGTGAACATTTCAAAGATTAAAGTATTCTTAATGTAGTGAGTGATTTTGTTTAGTGATTAACATAAAAAGTGGTCCGCTAGTGATGGAAAAAACTTTGGTTGGCTGCTGAACGAGTCCAGTTGTAGCCGTATAGTACAATGCGCGGATTTTGTTTTCTGAGGTAGGTGATTGAATTAAATGAGTTTTCGAGTGCAGATGCCCGAATATAATATCAAATTTAGAGCTTTTATGTGAGTTTTTGAGGATTCTTCTTTATGCGAAATCTAAAGTGAATTAGGAAGAATCCATTCCATGGATTAGCAAATTGGTTTGGTTAGAAAATATGCGTTTTTTCCTGTTTTCAATTGTGTTTTCATGTTGTATGAGTTGAATATGTGGGCAGAGATGAATAATGGAGGAGTTCTCCTATCCCAAGATCCCAAAATCCCGGAATCCATCAATGGAATTCAAAACTATGAAAATTTATTGATTTAGAAACCTGAAAACCTAGAAGTCAAGGAATGAAAAAGTTTATTCCAGTAACCAAAAAGTTCAGAAATTTCCACAATCCTAAATCCAAAAATCTTATTTTGAAGTTTCGATATCTTCTCAACGTCAAAAGCTTAAAAAATGAAAAAAAAAATGTGAAAAACAAATTCCAAAATCCAAAAATTTGAAAACTAGAATATTGGAAGATCTAATTTCTAAATTATCTAACGTTTTTTATTTAATTCTAAACTTCAAAATTGAAACTAAATGAATATTCAAACATCCAAAAAAAGATCTTATAAGCAAAAGCTCAGAATTGTACAAACTTATCCAAAAATAACCTAACCCTTTATGCGGCAGTGGCAACTATATTGCCACCAACAACTTTCGTTTTTTCTGCTTGATAATTACGAGCTATGATCAGTGATCAGAAATAAACAATAAAATTTAAGGACATTTTTTTAGCCTCGGTCCGTTAAAGGGTTAAGTCGAAAGGTAAAAAACTAAAAAACACAAAAATCATAAACGAGGTAATTCTAAAATTCGTTTGATCACTTTTTGAGTCGAATGAAACTACTCGACGGCTTCGATTTTGACAGCTGAAGGGCTTGAGAATGAAATCAATGATTTTCAATCGAAAGTGGAAATTACCAGCGTCACTCTCACCTGACGATTCTCAAATGAAAATGCCAATGAGCGCTGAAAGAGGCAGAAGGCTTCATTTAGTAGGTAGGAGGGTGACAATAAAATCGTGATGATATGAAACGGGAGACGCCAACACCAGTTTCACAACCCAAAAGAATTTTTCGAAATGTTGAGCAGAACTAGCGTGACGTATTTATTTGAGGCTATTACCGTTCTAATTTGCGGAGTGAGAAAACTATCATCAAATGACATTATGCGGTAATAATTTTAAATGTAATGCCGAAAGACATGAAAGTGTCATCGTATGCATCAGCATCTCCGTCAGTTGAGACAGTAATCAGCTTCATTTGAATGACGCGATGAACACCGGACCACCAGACGGGAAAGAAATCCGTAATAAAATAAAACTGTTTCAATGTTATGTTTCGGAAATGTACATCTCTGGCTCTGATCGAACAATCAAAAAATCTAAAACACAAAAATCTTAATTTGTACAAATCGTATTTTGGATTAATTTTTTTTTGTTTTTAGCAAACTCCTCACGATTCTTTTTTGAAACTGGTGTACGTTTTGACCCGCTTTTGAAACAGGGAAGAGATCATCATAAAACCTTTGGCATGCTACTCAATATAATACTAATTGATATGTAAAATGGCATAATTTACTTGAAGAACTCTTCCTGAGGTTTTTTTATATTAAATTATCTATAAATAATCTCAATCAAAATCATTCAATGAAATTGGTTTGCATACGTAAATATTCTACGAGTTGAAAATCAAGTGTCTGTAAGGTTCTCAAGAAAGATTGCTATTGGAAACAATTTTATTAGAACCAAAAATATAGGGTATAGATATTGCTAGTCATGGCACGAGTAACGAATCGTTTAAAAGATAAGTTTCCTACTAAGTTTGCTTTTCCCATTCAACAAATTTAAGACAATAAATTGCATTTTAACTGTTTTTAGCACCAGTGCAGTAAAAAATAAATGGACCATAGTAATGAATATCAAGTATGAGATGCTTAATAACATTAGAATAATTTACATGTGGTTTGGAGTGAGTTGTATGGCACTTAGAAGTCCCAGAAGTCCCACAGAAAGTCGATTTACGGCCAACAACTTTTTTGTAGAGATAACACCAGATCTCGACGTTTTATGTATTTATAAATCATTTGACGCAAAAAAGTTCGATTTTCCCAATTTCTTGTACTCCCCTCTTGGTGGATTTTCGTGGGTCAAAAATTCACAATTTTAAGCGCTTTGAGGTACCCCTGAACCTTGTCCGATTGAGCTGAAATTTGGCACAGGTCATTATTTTAGGCCAATAACCAAAATATACATAGTCGGTTTCTGATATTGGATAATGTTTTTTTTATGGATGATTGATGGGTTTCAATGTTGAAATCGTTTATTTAAAGTGCCGCGTGATGATTTTTCTTAATCCAATTACCGAATATCCATTTTTTTGACTTGTTTTTCAAAAAAATAGTAGAAATAATCTAAACCTTTTTAGAAGTCAATTTTTTAAGAGGATTTCAAAATTTTCGCAGCTTTTTCACTCGAATTGAAGAATCTACGCTGTTTTCCTGCGCGGATTTTGAAACTTATGTGTTTTCTCAGGCATTACGTATCTATCTTCCGCGTATTATCTAAAAAAGATGTAAAAACTCAAAAATCTTGAATTTCAGTGTCCGAAAATCCTACAATCCAGATTTAGAAATTCCCCACTGTCCGAAACGAAAAAGTCTAGAAATCCAATGAACAATGAAGGTTCCGCAGTTAAAATTTTGCTAATCTAAAAACTGCCTATTACATAGTAAAACAAAATAATTAAATTAATGAATCTAAGTCCAAAACAAACATGCAAAATAAACACTCAAATCCCACAGTGAAAACGTGAAACGTGAAAAGTGAATAAAATAATTATCATTATCAACAAAATTTGGATCATTTTATATCAGAAAATTTGTTTTCAAATGAAAAAAAAAACATTTCTGGTAAACTAAAGAATTAGCGGTAATCGAAATTCGAGGAGGTGAAAGTGCGTTTTACATACTTAATCGGAAATCCCACTGAAAATATAATAAAATGATGAAAATTTAACAGTCCGTTGTAAAAATTTAAGTCAATGCTTGCTTAAAAGTTGAGACACAAAATTATTGAATGAAAGTCTCTTTACTTTTTAGATTTAAAACATTTAATACATTTTGAAGATTATTGTTTTGAGGAATTGTGAACTAAAAAAAAGTTTTTTTTTCTAATTTTCTCATCATACTGTAATTTATTACTTCTCTTACCTCCATTGTCCTTCCGAAATACGATCATTCGAGCTAGTCTGTCTACAGAAATATGTAATTTATTCCGTGATATAAAGGGTTCAAATAGTTTATTGGCACTAGATTTATATACCCCGTTGGTCGGAACAATCTGAAAATGTTATTTATGCACTATTATGTACATCAAACAATAGCTCAGGTAAGACAATTTAAATATCCAAAAAAAATCGGATCTTTAATTTTTATCTCGTATTACATAAGCTGCATCCTCTTATTCCGCTTCCTCACCACAAACCCAGGTGAGTTTGCAATTTCCCATCAGCTGTATGTGCGCGCGTTTACCTTCTTACCTTTTGTGGAGCAGGAGAGTAAATAGGTTTCCTCCCTGCGCCTCACAGTCTGCCAAGACTGTGACCAGACTAGGCAGACGAAGCGTGAAAAGTGATCGCAAAAGCGAAACCTCAGAAATCGTAAACAACCGTAGCGATTTTGCTAGATTTTATGTTCAATTTTTCATTTCTGTGTGCCTGATTGCGAAGCTTGCTCTCGGAAAGGTATGGTACGGGCAAGACAAAAGTCGTGTCCCTTTCGTTTTGGGGTGGAGAACGTCAGTAGAAGTTAGATCATAATGTTCCGGAATCAAAAGTGCTGCACCTCTTTGTAGTAGGGACTGGCGGAGTACATAGGTACGTAATGTCGTGTATTATTCACCGTTTTCCCGCTTTCGAGGCCGTTTTTCTCTCTTTCTGTCACCCTTATCGATTTTTGTAGTTGCAGGGACCCTGTGCCATTGTGGCCACCAGCTAGATGAGAGTTAGTTACATACATAGAAGGGAACAAACGGTTGTGGAGAAAAAAATATTACTCGTATGTTGCTTGCGCAACTCGAACAAGGACTCGGGCAGACTGTCTCCCTCCGGCTTTCGGTAGATCGCATCAGCGCACACCTTTTCCTTTTTCTACCTTCATTGGTGCTCGGGAGGGAAACCCTCCTGCGTTCGCTCAAATCAACAATATATCGGAAATAATTCCTTTTAATAATAGCTTGCTTCGCTGGCGCATTAGAGAGTCCTTCAGTGTTGCAGCATATAAAATGTGAAGCTTTGACTCTGGGGGAAGAAAAGAGACAGCAACGCCAGATGTCCGTTTTTCACAAAGCCTGGGGGAAACGCAGGACTTTTCCAGCGCCATCAGCCCGAGCTAAAGACAGTTTGGCACGCGACACACAGCGCCAGAACACCACCAGCAGCCGTAGAGGAACGTGGATCAGGATCTCTACGGTGTGAGTTCCGACGTTAACGAATATGATTGGCGCCAAAAACTGATTTGCTGCCTAAAAGTGAAACCATGTTGAGCCGAGTTCGGTAAAGTGACATCAAAAGACTCGATCTGGTTGAGATTGGAAAGCTGAAAAGCTAGTGATATTAAGTGATACGTTTAAGTCTAAGATTTGAGGTGTGTTGTGCAAAAAATGGCTCTTCCGGGGACGACTATAATGGTTAGGAACATGTCCTCAATTAACCCGATGAAGCGGATGAAGCTCAAGGAGAACCAAGTGTTATTCCCCATCGGATCGAGTGACGAGGACTTCGATGAAAATAGTTCTGCAATTGTGATCAAACGGAAGATTCCTCTGGGAACGCTCGGCAGTATCGAGAATGTCATGTTTAACACCGTCAATGGCAGTGGTGAGCTGCGGAAGCCTTTGGGACAGCTTCAAGCTGGCGTCCAACCTTCCGGACCAGGAAGACGAAAGAGTTCTGATCCAAAAAGTGCAGTCACCGCAGTTGAGCGGCGGAACGCACGAGAACGCAATCGGGTTCAGCAGGTCAACAACGGGTTTGCCGCTTTGCGGCAGCGAATTCCGGAGGAAATCGCCGAAGCATTCGAGACAGGAGCAACCCGGGGAGTTCACAAGAAGCTAAGCAAGGTGGAAACTCTCCGCATGGCGGTTGAGTACATTAAATGCCTCGAGCGGCTGCTATCTCTCGATCCAGAAAAGGAGGGTAGCAATTTCAAGCTCCAACCACAACAACAACAATCACAGCAGCAGCAACAACAACAAGAAACTCAACTCCCTGCAACTCCACCACCGGAACCAGCTCAGCCCAACAGTTTCTTCCTAGCAATCAAACCACGCGTTATTGGAAACTCCAATGGAGGCTCCCTCGATCAAACACAAATAACCATCATAAACGGTCATCAGTATATTCGAATTCCGGGTACCAACACCTTCCAGTATCTGGATCCGGAAAGTTTGTACGACGAATCACAGAACGATGGATCATTTTTCGCCGACAGCAGCTCAGCAATCGATCAGGACACCCTCCTGGAGGATTCGTCTGATCTGATGAGTGAATCGGCTGTGGCCCTTTCTCCCCAAAGTAACTTCACGCTGGATTCGGAGGATAAGCGGGATGAAATTATTCATTCCAGCTCCCATGGAAGTTTGGTCTCGGAAGAGGAACAGAAGATAGTTGCGATGATCAATCAGCAGCAGTACGCGGACATTATGATGATCAAGCACGAGCTGCAGGATGATGACGAGGACGCGTTGCTCCAACAAACCGCTAACGATCCGACCTTCCTGGAGTCGATCAATTGGTTCGAGAGCCACCACTAGGAGTTACTCTGGAGTCCAGTCCAGTCCAACCGAAAAAAATGCAAGCTAGTTACGTTAGTGAAGATTAAGCATCTGTACATAAAATTATTTATTGGAAAGTCGATTTTTATTATTCTAATTATACGAAAATTTAATTTATTATCTCCCATTCGGACCGCTTTTATACACGCACCCATCAAATTCGAATAATAAAGAAAACGACCCGCGATAGGTGGTAGAATTAAATCGCTTCTGTGTTTTTTTCTTTCTTTCTTTCGTTCATTCTTTGATCCACTCTCTCTCTCTCTCTCGTTCTGTTTATTGGACACACGCGAACAGCTGGAAATGAGGAAGAAAAATTTATCGATCCTGGCTGGTAGATAGGCACGCTGTCACGAGAACCGGGAAAAGGTGTTCCCCCATTCCCGTTCGAGAGGGAGTATTACCACCGGCCCTTTACAGTACGGTGTGTGTTCTAATTATCGAAATTTCTCCTCCGTGTTCTTCCGGACTGATCCCCAACTTCCTTATAATGTTTTTGTTACCTTTCCGATGATGAACGAACTGATCGTCGTTCGCTCTTGTGTGGTTTGCGATAAATTTGCACCTGCAAATGGTTGGACTCCCTTCGAAAGCCCTGATGGATTCTATAGAGTAACCGTCGAAGAGATTGCCTAATCAGGGCGAATGAAAGCGAAAGGAATTTAGAAAAAAAAAAACACGTGTGCTAATGGGAACGAGACATTGTTGGTATAAGTTGAAACTTTCATTTTTCTTCGTATTTCTCTGATGACTTTATTACTTGTGGCATTATTCGACTTCCTCTGAAGGTTAGAATTAAATAAGAAGGATTATTTAGTTTTGACCCTGGAAAGTTAATCATATTTTGATGTGCATTACGGAATAGATTTTATTAATCATCAGTTGAAGTGAACAGATACTGAACATAAGCAACATTTTTTAAAAGTTCAAATCATCGAAAGATTTCAAAAACTGAGAAACTTTTGGTCTGAAAATATTAAAAACTTAGTATACAAAAACTTCACCAACTGCGAAAACTGTAAAATCTGCAAGATATATAAAAAATCGGTAAGTCTGTAAAATTAGTAAAAAAAAGTATGTACAATCTGAAAAATCGTGGAATCTGCAAAATGTGTAAAGTTTGTAGAATCTGTAAAGTCTAAAATTTCTGCGAAAATATATAAAATAAGTAATATCTCATGAAAAATCAGCATAAATAAAGTCCCTGCTGAATTAAATTTTTCATAGTTTCTACTATTATATTTTTCAGTTATTTGATTTTTTATCTTTATCGCTCCATTTCAGAAGTTAAAACCAAAAAGTTGACCAATTGGTTAAAATCACACCCTCATAAACAAACAATAATAATAATAATAAAACCAACAAGTATGAGTAAATCAGCACAAGCTGTGAAGTCTTTGGAATCTGTCAAATCTGAAAAACTATGAAATCCGTAAAATATATAGGATAACTGACGGCTTCATCAGGTGGTATGCATTGTGGGCAGTATTCAGTTTGCTAAGCTCTACTGCTTTAATTTCACTTAGAAACTCAATGTATGTTACCTTACCTTGAACGTTGAAGTTTTTCTGTTCGCATGAATGAATCACTTCATTAAAAACTTAAACATATTTATTACATTTAAAAAAAAATTAAACTGCAACTTTAACACATCTAGATATTTCACCCGGCCGAAAAAAAACATTCACGTAACACATCTTCGTCGCTAGTGATATTTAGTTAGGATTTTCTAAATAAATATACATTGGTTCACCCTCAAATAACATATAGCGATTTTTTTTATTCCACCAGCTCACCTCGTTTTGACCTGGAAGCGCACTAACTGCTGTCAAAACCCTTCTTTATTCGCTCGTTTTTGACCCAGTTTTGACCTGCCGTGCTACCCGAAGCGCACTGTAAAATTTGTCAGCTTCAACCCACCACCGCACGTGCTAAGTTCGTAAACAATCATCTGGCATCTCTTTCTTACTTGCGTCTTAAATGGCGATGACGTTTTATTATTCCTCGGCAGCTTCGCCCGCACACAGTGGAATAAAGAAATTCGCTAATAGTTATGTCGTATTAGCGAAAGCAAATAACTCATGCACTTTGAACAAATTTCTCGATCCCTTTTGTTCTCATACAGTAAACGACAACATGTATCAATCCCCTGACAATACCCTGATTTGTACGTACAGAAGCGCAACAAATACATATACAAAAATACAAATATGAAATGACTAGTATTAATTTGCTCGACGTCAGAATTCTACTTTTACTTTGAATGGTGAAATAACGAAGAATGTAATTTGCAATTCATAGCAATGAAACTAGAAGAAACGAGTGTAGTTTTACAAGCTTTCTTTCTCTCTCTCTCTGCTGCTGACGAACTAAACCAAATGCTGACTGCAATTGAAATGGCTTGACCAATAAAGAACTGTAAAAGTGGCTTTTTTACAATTAAATTTAGAAGCTTTTTTTGAATTTTTTGTGTATTTTCTTAATTTTTCCAAAAAGATAAAAAGTAGGAAAGTATTCATTAATCAGTTTACTAAAGAAGAATGACAGTTTAAAACATGACAATCGACATAGACTAACGAGAATTGGTAATTTATCCTATTATCTACTAATGATTTAAAACATTGGGGTTGGGGAAAAATGAAATGTCTTATTTCTGATCGAAATTTGACGCTTTATTTAATATACTTAAAATTATCCGATTTAAGTCAAATATGCGCCATTTTGTTTCCAAACTTGTTGCATTTAGAAGGCAACTTCATCATTCCCCCTTTATAAAAACCCCCCTCCTTATATGCAAAAAACTCAGACAGCCAGTTTTTGCAAGCCTCTTTTGAGGTTAACTTAGTATCACCAAGAGCGTTTTGCATGGACCGGAAGAGATGGTAATCACTCGGTGCTAGGCAGGCTTCTTCCGTTCTCTTGATTTTTGCCCAAATTTCCTTTTCTACCTGCCAAACCCCTTGGAGTACTAGACTTTCTCTCACACAGAGTGAGTAATTATCCACATTTAGGCGTAGAGTACTTCAGTCGCAGAGTTTCTTTTCACTCTTTATCATCACGTGTTAGGGATAAACATTTATTTGCTCTCTCAGTTTAAGAGGGATTAGTTTTCGTTAGCTTCTCCTTTACTAGAAGAGAAGTTGGCCAAATATCAAAACATTTAGGTTCACTTCGAAGCCACATCCTAACCGTTTTTCGAATTAAATATTACAGGAAGATTCACAACTCACCATGGGTGCGTATTCTGCAGAAAGTTCGATTTTATACTGTTTTTGCCGCACCCCAGAGCGATGAGAACGGTAACGCAATGCTCGGTTGGTCGACGAGCAATTTATTTCATTTTTCATGCGTGCGCGGATGAGCAATTTACAAGAGTTTCACTGGATTTTTGCTCTGTCAAATCAGGAGCGTTTTTTCGTCAGAGAAACTATTACTCTGCGCTCTCTCTACAGCAGATGGTGTGATGCACATTGAATGTAAGCTCGCAGTTGTTAAGAGGGAAGACAACTCTTTCTATTTAAGATGAAGATGAGCAAAACAAAGCCTGGTGCTAGGTCCAGACTATACGATGGGTACGATAGGACATCCCATCCGAGCTCTCATAGCTTCTGGCGGGTCATCAAAGATGTGTGAGGCCGAACGTTGTCCTGGTGGAAAACAACACCATTCCTATTGACCAATTCTGGTCGCTTATGGTCCATCGCCTGCTCCAAACGGTAGAGCTGCTCACAATAGAGAACCGATGGTCTGGCCATAGTTGAGCAGCTCATAGTGGATGATTCCCTTCCAATCCCACCAAACACCACAGCAAAAGCTTCCTGGCCGTCAATCAGGGCTTGGCGATGGTTTGGGCCGGTTCACGGTACTTTTTTCGCTTGAGGTTGTCGTACGTGATCGACTTTTCAGCACCAGTCACACTCCGCTTCAAAAATGGGTCGAGTTCGTTACGTTTCAGCAGTGCATCGCAGGCGTTGATTCGGTCTAAGAGTTTTTTTTTCGCGTCAACTCGTGTGGCACCCAAACATCCAGCTTTTTTTGGAATCCAATCTTCTGCAAATGGTTCCAAACAGTTTTATGGTCTATACTCAGTCCCAGGCCATCGAGCGAACGCTCACATGCCGGTCTACTTGGATTATTTCCACGATTTCATCGGTTTTTATGACGATTGGCCTACCAGTACCGGGTTCGACAGCTTCGACAGCCACTACACCAGAACGAAATCGATCAAACCAACGCAACGCTGGGATGTGCGAATCATTACAGTATCTAGCCCATAAACTTCACAATTTTTTTTGGCCGCCTTCGTTGTATTTTTACCTCTCAGGTTGTAAAAACGTAAAACATGACGAATAGGGATTGATTTCCCGGGAAACAGGAAAATAAGATTTCAAATCAAGTACCAAGAAAACATTGACATTTTCATTATCAATTATGAAAATGAATCAAAAAATAAAACTTATTCAAGTTCACATAAGAAATTCACGATCGATTTTTGTTTCAAATATTTGTAGGTTTCAAGGTTTAGATGTCGTCAAATAATCGCTTCAGATATGCTGACAATTTTCTGTTAAACCCAAATAATGTTAGTTGCTTCTGTAAAACTTCGTTTAAGAGCGCTGAATCACTGCTGGTGTTTAATTTCTAGAATACTTTTAAATTACCGATTCTAACTCTTGATATATTTCATTAAAAACTGGAGTGTTCAATACTTTCAGTTTGTTGAAAAGGGAGCTGAGTGTTGGGCAGGTATTAGACGAGCCAAATATTTGCTATATTTGGTACTGAATTTTTCGGCTAAAATATTTCTTCGGGCCTATATATATACTATACTATTACACTATAGCAAAACTCTGTTTACTCAAACGGAAGCAAGGTAGCTTTCTCGCTCATTTTCATCAAATATATTTGCTATGCTATTATATAATGGAATTAGTTTTTACTTTGGCACAACAACTTTTCCAACACTTTTTAAATTGGTATCACCATTGATTAGAGTGTAAGAAATTTGATTGTTAAACTTGTACGTTTTTTGGTCACTGCGATACATTGATCTAGATCTCTGGTGTATTTTGCTGCCTCCCAATGACCGGACGGGAGCATTCCTCTCTCCCAACCTGTGCGTTTGCGTCTCCGATGACGACTTTAACGTCATGTTTTAGGCACTCGTCATAGATTCGCTGAAGCTTGTCATAGAACTCATCTTTGACTTTATCGTATTTGTCATTTGTCGGTGCGTAGGTGTTGATTTAACTGTAGTTGAAGAATTTGTTTTCTCATTTCCCAGCACTACGAAACCGACGCCCCGTTCCGCTGCTTTGCCACCACTGTAGTAGATGTGGTACTTGAAAGAAGTGCGTGCAACAGGGTCTACTGCACGGAATTCCCGGAATTTGACCACCAAACCTCCTCAATCGCTGCGATTTCCACTCCCTGCCGCTGTAGTTCTCGAGCAAGCAAGCCAGCCCGCGCCAGTTCATTGAGAGACCGGACGTTTCAAGTACCCAATTTCCAATCGATTATCTTAATCTTCTTCGTGTTCGTAGCCTAGGTCTTTGCCAATTGATTCGTTCCGTATTTATAATATCGTTGTTCGTGGTTGAAGAAAGGTTTTGGTATGCTACCTTACCAGGGTCGCAATACCTACATCCTGCTGATGGGGCTGCCATCTTAGGTGTAGCTGGTGGGATACAGCATTCCATACTTCAGCCGCCCACTCCGGGTCAGACGCTGTTGTACGCCGCTCCTAATATGGGGAAACAGCCGCGTACGACCCCCTTTCCAGTCAGCATACGACCATTGGTTCCATCATAGGGTTGGTTACCCGATCTCCGCTGAGATTACTCGTATTTTGATCGGCATCACGAGGAGGTTGGGATAGGAATTGCCAGACAGAAGTGAATGGCCACATAAGGCTCCCAAGTTACACGTGTCCAGCCATTTGCCAACCACCAGGTTTGTGTATTGGGTTTAATTGTTGTTTTATAAACATGTTTCGGGTTAAATATACCCTGAAACTAGAGTGGCTCATGATAGCCCGCTATCCAATAGGTTAATTAAAGGTAAATAGCTTTTCAGTCCAGTTTAAGAGAATAAGAACATATTTTTACACAAGTTTTTCTGATAGCTTATCAGGTTCATACGCTGTACTCAATCGTAGTAGTCATAGAACACGTGCTTCACGAAAGGCTGTTTCGAATATAAACAACGCGGAGAACAAAATGTTTATGTGTGAAATTGTTTCAGATTAATAATTTTCATTTATTTTACTTCAAATCTCACAAATGTTACTTGATTTATGTGATACATCTTAATAAATATTAATATTATACTGGAGGATAAATAGACTTATAACTTTTATTTCGAGATTTGTTCAACATGAAATATCTGATAAAAGCCTGCTTGAATGCACTCCTACAACATTACATATTGAGTAACTGAATAGGTTTATGTTGGAGAACTAGCTCTCCAGGGGAATCCAGGAACGGAATACCGTGGCGTATCTGGGGAGTTACTACCTGAACAGAGACATGTTTCAATCGCAGATTTCGAACAATCAGAACTGCAAGCAAGGTCAAATATCACCCAATATGAGTATTTTCTGAGCCAAGAATGTATCTAGGGTACGGACATCGACGTCAGATGACAAAATTGTTTCTTACGGTTTCTGAAAACATCCTAGAATTGCCCAATCCCAACCAATATGGGTATGGAAACTGCTCCATTATTCATCACATTAAGCAACTAAATTTCAGTCATTGAGCAAATAAACTAAATATGCTTACATGCTCTTATGGAATCGTTTATCATTGTATATTTAGTAAAATTAGCTAGATTTATCCTGAATTTTGTAAAACAAACCATTTTTAACAACGCTTCCATATCCAACTCAAAACTAGAATCACTGCTCAATTATTCATCTCACGACGCCCCCATATTCATCACACTGCTGATCATGAATGAATCACACTTTCATGAATGAACGTAGCCGCAAACCGTCGTAGTAGGTTACCTAGATATCCGCTGTAGTTGTTTATGTGCAAAACTGGTAACCTAGGTAACCACTACAGTGCTGTAGATTTGTATCAATTATGTCGGAATAATTCATCATTTTCAATGTGATTGTTTCGTATTAACAGAAACTGATTTGGCAACTTTTGATTTTCTTCAACGCAGTGAAAACAGATGAAAGTACATACAGTTTAAATTTAGGAATTGTAGAAATTCATCTCATATATCTGCTTATGCTTATGCTTGTTTTAGGAAATTTGAGGTGAACATTTCAAAGATTGAAGCATTCTTAGTGTAGTGAGTGATTTTGTTTAGTGATTAAAAAAAAAGTGGTCCGCTAGTGATGAAAAAAACATTGGTTGGCTGCTGAACGAGTCCCGTTGTAGCCGTATAGAACGATGCGCAGATTTTGTTTTCTGAGGTAGGTGATTGAATTAAATGAGTTTTCGAGTGCAGATGCCTGACTGTTACATCAAATTTAGAGCTTTTAAGTGAGTTTTTGAGGATTATGATTCATGTGGAATCTAAAGTGAACTAAGAAGAATTCATTCCATGGAGCAGGTTGGTTTAAGAAGAAAATATGCGTTTTTTCCTGTTTTCAATTTTGTTTTCATGTTGTATGAGATGAATATATGGGCTGAGATAGATAATGGAGCAGTTCCCCTATTTTGAAGTAGAATACTTCTCTCAGGAAGTTCAGCTACATAGGGATGTGAAATGAAAATCTAAAACCGAAAAAAGTGAAAAAATATGTCCAATTTCAAATGCTAATAAATCGGTTAGTATTCGATGGATTTCCTTCGTTCTTGCAGCAATAGATTGGAAAATCTTCTAAGATTATTTCCAAAAGAAGATATTTGTAATTTTATTGTTCACACTATTGTACTATAGAAAATAGTCAAGCCTTGTCAAAACGAAAAATTCGACTTCTGATTGGTCGTTATATGATTGCTTCCCAAGCACGGTCGACAGAATCATATACCTTGCAATTTAAAACATGCTATTTGGCCTATTTAAGAGCTTGTTTCAGCCGAAGCCGATCATAATAGTTCTAAACAGCGACAACAGCAGTCGTCCTTCCTTAACAACAGAACTACCAGTGTAGTGGATATCAGCGATGGCGGAAAGCGGCCACAGCTGTGGCGTGGTAATGGATAGCGCACTAGTTGCAGCGGATTCCAGCAACTACAGCAGCTGGGCCAGCTGATGCAGGGACAGCGGATACCAATGGCAGCGTAAAGCGGCCACAACTGTGGCATGGCTATGGATAGCGCACTAATTGCAGCGGATCTCAGCATCAATAGCGGCTGATGCAATGAGACACTTTAGTGAAATGCAGTCTCTGTGCGATAGTGGGCACTAGTAAATGCATCCAATGAAAAGTTGACTCATTTTGACAACACGTGAGCCTTCTAGTTTCACAACGAATACTTTGTTCGCATTGTCAGTGATAACGCAAAGATGTAATCGGCATCTTATCGGATACTAAATTGAACAACAAATTGTCCTTTCCAGGATGAAATAAAAACCTGATGATTAATCAGCGTTAATATTTTCTCTTGATTTAATTTACATTTTAGAATTTGTAAAAGTTATAAATTTTACTCAATTTCCGTGTCTCAGAACGTACTGAATTATCTTTTCCTTCAGTCATGAGCTCGACATCAGAAAAAATTTCATCTCAAAATTCAAAAATTGTTAATCCCCAACCATGACAAGCAACTTACTATATTATTGAAAATGGTCAATCCTTGTTGAAGCGCAAAATTCGATTAATCTGATTAGTTAACGTTTATTTACTAGAAAAAATGACTGACTCGCAAGCAGCCGGGTTATCTTTCTTGTAAAAGTATTCTACTACAACCTTGCGATCGTGGCTTAGCACACAACCCTCCAGTTTTTCTATCCAAGATGATACCCAGAGCCCGGAAATTGATTCCAGACGCAATTTTGAAATTCACGATAACGACCTTCGGTTTCTGGAAAACAGCCAAAAATAATTGGTGAGTTTACATATTAAAACCAGATAATCCATCGGTTCTAAAAAATAACAGTCCATGAGACAATTTTCTGTTTGACGGCTTGGACCTCTTTCTAACAAAGCTTATCAGAATAGGGTCGAGGTAGTTATTAAAATTGATGGATACCTCTTTTATTTGTAAAGCAGAAACACTTCTTAACTTATTTTTATTCGGAATGATCGATTTCAATTTGTGCTTTTGTAGTCGTTTTGTACGAGACGATGCTTTGTCTATTCGCGGCCAAAACTTATAAACCCGAATGTAGTTGTTTTGATAAAAATATGAACCTTCTGGAAACATGATCCATGAAACCTGGTTATTGACCGATTACATAGAGCCCTATTAACATAATATGGTAGCATTCATATTTGTTTGAAATTATGGAACATTTAAGAGAAACTTGCTTGTCGTCGCTAACTAAGAGGCGCAGCATCGTGGCGCCGGGTGTCAGTTCATGAAGTGTTTTCATGAAAAGAAAAGTTGAGTTGATATTTGAACAATCTCACAAAAATTTGACAAAATACATACAATATAAATTCCCAAAAATTGTTGGCAGGCATTGAAAGATGATATCAGCAAAATATGAAACATATCGAAGCATTCATTTTACGTATTTAAGCTCAGCTATTCATTCCCAAACAAGATTCTAATGTCTATATTGAAAACTGTGATCAGAAACACCTTCAACAGTGAGATTGATTCCCGGAACGACAATCTTGAAAGGACTAAGTTTTGTTTGTTTGCTTTTCTTGAAATGAAAACATCCGATTCGAGGTTCCACACGAACAACACGATGACAGCACGTTTCGAACCACTCGATGACCCAACCGATGACCAGACGTCTTGAGATGACACTCGAGTTTGCTTCTGAAACGGAATTCGAACTCGATCGTTTTTCGATCGGTAGCCTGGCCGTATTTGATCCCAGTCAAGTGTTTGTTTACATCGCTTACATAAGTGTCTCAGGACGCGTCGCCGTCGGAAATCACTGTCATTACGGTCGCGCTCAAGTGTGTGCCCTTTCGGAAAGACGGGAAGACGGCGACGCTTGCGAGACGATTGTTCTATCCATCATCCTTACTGGATCGAAAAACTGGAACAATAAAACCGTTAGAAGTTGGTCGGTCCTACCCAGAAGCTGCAAGCTGGAAGAGGGAAGTGAGAAAATTGCTCCGATGGGATTTCGACATTTCTTACTTCAGTCGTCGTTATTCAACAATTTCTATCCTCTCGGTTCTGCGTTCCTTCGAAACAATGCTGATGGAGTGGATTTTTGTTTCTTTCCCAGTACCTAGAAGGTACCCGTGTCAAATGCAATCGATCATCCAGATTGGGGTGTGTTTAGAACCCTCTAAATTTTCCTATAAGAAATTGTACGAAATAATCAAATAAAGTGAAACACAAGCAAAATAGATTGACTGTCATCAAGTGATTTCGAGTTGGAATTCGGAACCAAGGAATGCGCTCGCCATCCGTAAAGGGTTAAACACCGCTGAATCACGGTCGTGATTCACGACCGCCGTCGGACAACGTTCTTAGGAACCCGACACCAAACACATTTTTAAGCTGCTAGAATTCATCAGACTTAGTTCTAATTATAAAGCATAAATGCAGCAGAAGGAAAAAAAGTCAAATCCAAACGGAAAAAAAAAATCATTACTCATATCGCACGACCGTCGCAACCGTCGAAGGCACACACATATGGCGCAGTACTTTCTTTCGCGGGTCATAAAATTCCGAGGCCCACACGGGTGAAAGCGAAACGAACTGGCTTCCATATGTCGAACCGTGCAGGCCTAACGATTCAGAACTTTGTTTCAATCAGGATCAGACTGTCGGTTCGGTTGACGGTTTTTTCCTGACCTAGGGATGCTCGGAATGCTACACCAGCTCTCGCAACACATGTTCCCATATGTGTGCTCCCAAGTGTCCTGAACTTGACGGAATTGCTCGATCCATACCATACTCAGAAAACACTTAATTTCTGAAGAGTGTGCGAAGAAAATTAAACAAAGTAAGGAATGGAAAGGAAGAAAAAAATACGCGCATGTGCCGACTCCGGGGAAAAGTAGGTCTCTAATTTAAAAACTATGTCGTCGCTGCATAAATTCATCATCGCCTGGGACCCCGGCAGCGCAGTGAAGGGTCCTTCAGCCGGGAGTCGATTGGAAACAGTAGCAAACAGTGCAGTTACAGTGCCGCGTTCTCGAGAGCCCGGCTAGCCAGCGGAGAATGCAGCCTCCGCGCCTCCGGGGAAAGTGGAACGGAAGCATTTTTCTGCTGCTGCCGTCTGTTGGAAGTGTATTGGCTTTTTGTTCAAATCAATTACGCCGAAAACTCGCACTCGAATGGAAGAACGACGATGCGATGACGAATTGGAGCAGAAGTGGCTGCTCTAGAAACGAACTGGAATAATGCACGCTTTCGGTTTTGACCGACACTTTCGACGGTTCCGCAGTTTCTCGTTTCTCGATTATTAGTAACGGAGGAAGAGTTCAAAGGTTTAATAGGCTTACAAATATATTGGCATGAAAACGTGTTTCTTTGAATATCAACGTCTTGTTCAGTTTATTATTCTGATAGCTAGTCTGAATATGCGCAAATCAATTATTTTCAAATCTTTCATTTAAAAAAAATCAGTTGACATAATTCTCGAACCCCCAGAAATTTATCCAAATCAAAGAAACCGTACAAAGAGGTAAATGATTTGTATTTTTCTGACATGTCCACTTATCAGTTCGTTTCGATCGCGGAAAACAGTCCAAACTACAAAAACCGATCCCGCATAGCTGCTCTCGGGAATGCGTAGTCATAAATTTGTACGACATCACCTTCGCCGCCCTCAGCAGGCTCTCAATCTCAAACGTAGAGGTTGTGTCTTAATCTACCGCACGCAAACCCTATCGGGAGGGATCGATCGAATCTGTCCGTTTATGATCGACGATTTTCAAATGGTAGGATCAAAACCCGTTCGAAGCGATGCAGAGCCGCATGGTCCTTGTTGCAGGCTGATGATGCTGCGGGTTCAGATCCTCGCTTCGTCCTTTTTCGTTGTCTCACGATCGGGAATCGCGGGACTGTGGATTATTAAATCATAAAATTTATTAGCGTTTGGCATTCCAATCTAGTGTTTGATAGAATAAATACATTCGTTGGTCCTAATTTCTATCCCTTCGTGTCACGAGACAGTCAGTCGCGCTTGATCGAACAACAATTCCTTTTCGGCCGGTTTCACATGAGAAAGCCTGCAGCCTAAAAGGGAGGACAGCTTCAAGGCGCGTCCAATTGAGTAGTCGTGAAAACGTGGTTCAGCTCGGATGTCGATAATTATTTTTACATCAATAAAAAAAGGACCTCACCTTTGCCGTCGCTATTGTGCATATCCTGCTGCGGAACTGCTTCCGCGAGCTTCGAAGGGGGAGAAACGCAATGATAAAGTGATTTCAGTTCGGTTGCCAACCTGAACAGGATGTGATCTCTGATCCATGGAAAGCGAGTGCAGTGCAGTGGCCAGGACGAGAGAACAAAAGGGTGCTGCCCAGCCAGGCGAGACCGGTTTGGAATTAAGGATTTGAATGTGCTCCGGGTAAATGCACTTTTGAATGAATAAACGAATCGGACGATCGTACTGGTTTTTGGAATTCTGCGCAACTCATTTCCGCTCTCGGGTTTGTGGTGGCTCGCTGGATGTCCTGGAAACCAAACCGGGGTTGACGAAATAAGCTGCCGGATCGGATTCGAAGTGCGAACCGTCGCGCTCATGTTTCGTTGAGTCGAATTTCGAAACCGCTGCCCCACGGGAATTGAAAAAAGTGTCAATTTGTTGGCTAAATAACGGTTCTCTCGGTGTTTCGGTCTTCCCAGAAGTGGCGCCTCTGGTTCGGACAACTCTGCCAATGCTGTGTTGTCCACATGTGGCGCTTGGTCATTTATCACTCGCGCTAATAAGGCACCCTCGGGAGAAGCGAGGTTCCTTCCTGGTAAAACACCCCGGCCGGGGACAATTAACAAGAACAACAACTTATTCTTGAAATAAAATCGAAAAAAAAGTAAAAACTCGATCCGGACACGAAATTCGAGGAGCCTGCCCTCTGCCCGGCCCAGCAGCATGAGCGCACGAAGGATGTTGTCTCCTCCTTTAAGTGGTTTTAATACCGCACCGCACACACTTGAAATTCGAAATCGCATATAAACAAACAATAACATCGCAGCGCTGGCTGACTTCCTCTTTTGCATTTTGCGGCTCTTGTGTGCGACAGACCGTAGGATCCTGTATCGGGCGGGCGGACACCGAGAACGGAAAAAAATAACCAAAGCTGTGCGTCTTCCTCCACTCGAAGGGCTGTAATTCTAGACGATAATGTACGTCCTCCGTATGTTACGAATATGTTAGGTACGTGTTGTTTTTTTGTTTTTGCTTCGGTTTTTAGCGCGGAAGCTCAAAAAATCGGCAAGTGATTTTGGCTGGTTGCCTGAAAAGGGGGAGTAGCAGCAGGAGGAGGAAATTCTACACGACAGCGCGCATGTCTTCAAGGAACTGCTAGCCGGAGGTAGGCTAAGGAAGGTTCCGCTTTGCTTCCTGCGACGAGCGTGACCTGTCCTAAGGACCCGAGGGTGAGGGTGAGTGCGCGTCCAGCTGGAATTAATACTTGGCAACCGGTCGGTCGCTCGTAAGATCCTGATGTAGCAAAATTGATTCGATTGGTTTTGGCTTGAGTTGAGTCAAAGTTACCGAATAATTAAATAATATACAGCAGCGCGCTAATTTTGTAATTACCGTTTCTGCGTTAGCTGAAATTACAATAAATTTCCTTAGCCACGTAGTGCAGTAAAAACATTGCATCTATTCTATTACATAACATTTTGTTTAATATTCTCAATTATCATTCGATAAAAAATTTGAATTTAGATGCCAAATGACACCAGACTGTGGATAAACAAACACTAATAAAGGTTGTGGGCCTGATTGCAATTTTTTTTTAATCACCAATTCATGAAAAGCTAACAGAAAATAGGACATTTCGGTAGCAAATATAAATAGCTACTCGAGTATTGTATTAATATTCGATGTAAAGTTCACGTCACCAAAACTAGTTCGTTTACTTGGTAAGTTACTATTTATCAGTGATTCTTTTCTAGTTCAGTAGTTTTTGCTAATGAATTGAACGCAGAAACCACAGACAAAATTCAATGATTATGTGAAACATTGTTAAAAAGTCGTTCAAAAATCGCCAAACACTAAAAAAGTCACTAGATGATCATTATTAAGAAATCCTTAAAAGGGGCCAAGAAATTAAAAAAAAAATGTTAATGATTCGTCTACCAGTTGTTAAAAATCGGTAAAAAGTCAACAATTATTAACCTTCATTGCATCCTAAAAAAACTTACGTTGTTTACCCTGGTGTGTGGTTTTCCACACATACAACATTTGAATTTGTTTTGGACAAGAAACAATTTAATTTTGCCCCAAACTTATTTTTTTCATTGAGTGCATACATACCTGAAGCTATAGGTACCAAATAATCCTGTTTCGAAAATCGAATGAGGTATGTATGTGTGCGGAAGTATGTGTATGTGTGAATATTTTCATTCTTACGACCATCATATCTCGATTTTCTCAGCATCGGCTGAACCGATTCGATTGTTCTTAGTCGCGTTTGAAAGAGCTAAAAGTCTAGTTATTTGACGAAAAATATCGTTTTGATCCGAAGGTTCATTCAGAAATGACGTAACGAAATGTAGTCGGCTTATATAGGAACTGTTAAACTAACCGATTTTTTCTTTCAGCGGTTTGACTGATTTGAGTCCTTTTGGTGCTAGATGCGTTTGTTAGGATTTGGAGGGTAGATTTTTATTTAAAGATATACTTATAATTAAATGATAATTTCCAAAGGTACGTTGAAAAAAAAAAACAAAACAAAACTTGTGGAAACGCCAAGTACATTGCAGTATTTTGGAGGTAACCAATTGAAGAATATTATGCGTAGTGTACAAAAACAATCTTGAAAAATACATTTGGATTATCTCAGCAAAGGATGTATTGATTTGATTTCCTTGGCTGCAATTAGAAGGGCTTGAAGGCACTTAGGTCATCATCGGACATTTGTTTGATCCGATGGTTCATGCAAAAGTTACAAAACAAAACGTGTTTACATGATATGAGACCAATTAAACATGCTATGATAGCAATTGAACAAAAAAAATCCTAACATCGGTTTGACCAAATGAAGCAAATGTTCGTAAGAATATTCTGAAATCTATGCTAAGCAAAGTAAGCAAAGCCTTGGTGCTACATTCCGATTCGTTCATTATACACAGACTTCGCAGTCAAATGTTTAGTGTAAAGGACAATTGCAGGGTTAGCGGTACGATCCTACTAACACTAACAGTTTCTCCCGAGCCGAGATTCGAACCCACGACGACTGGCCACTAGACCATCTCGGGAGATCCATTCTAAATTTATTTCAATATACCTAAAAGTGCGAGTATACTTGTCTTGCAGTAGACATAAAACTGTGTAAATGTTGAACACTGCTCAACCAGGCTGTGCAAACACTAAATAGGTACTTTTAGCATTAGCGTATTCGTAAGCCATATGTGTGAAAATTCTCACACTGGGATGAAACAAATAAACACATACTTTTACACATGTCCTACGTAGCCTTTTGATTGATTTGATTTTTTAGCTTTAATTCGCTTGCACCTTTGCACCACCGATACCTGGCACCACCGCGAATGCACCTTTATACATTTCTAAAATCAGTCAAACCGATGAAAAAAATCAATTAGTTTATCAGTTCCCATGTAAATTGATCACCTTTTGTTACGTCATTTTTGAATGAACCTTCGGATCAAAACGATATTTTCCATCAACTAACTAGACTTTTAGCTCTTTCAAACGCGACTAAGAACAATCGAATCGGTTCAGCCGTTGTTGAGAAAATCGAGATACATTGGTCGTAAGAATGAAAATAAACACACATACACATACTTCCGCACGCATGCACACCTTATTCGATTTTTGAAACAGGATTAATTGGTACCCATAGCTTCAGGTATGAAAGCACTCAATGAAAAAAAATAGGTTCGGGACAAAATTAAATTGTTTCTTGTCCAAAATAAATTCGAATGTTTTATGTGTGGAAATCCATACACCAGGGTAAACAACGTAAGTTTTTAAATATCTCATCAATCAAAAATATTTTTCCCTTGGAGAAAATGTATTTTGTGTAAGATTGATGGTTTAGGAATTGTCAAGAAATTTCATCAAAATCGATCGAGAAGTTTCCAAAAAAAAAATCAAAACAAAATTTATTTGTGTGGTTTTCCACACAAGGGTTCAATGAAGGTTAAAAGTAATGAAGCCATTCTTGTGAAGATGGCAAGACTCCATTACTTACTTTACTTTTATGGCGACAGATCGTTGAGATCCTATGCCGAATTCTGAATACGTCTCCATGAAACTCGGTCCTGAGTTGCTACTATCCAGTCTCCCCTTACACCCGCTACTCTGACATCCTCGTCGACAGCACACATCCAGCGCGTGCGAGGTCTGCCTCGAAGTCGTCGGCCACTATCCGGTTCCCTGCTAAATATTATCTTTGCCGGTCGCTCATCCGCCATCCGTGCTACATAGCCAGCCCACTGTAACCTGCCGTGTTTCATCAGCTTGACAATATCAGCGTTTTTGTATACAGCTCGTGATTCATGCGCCTGCGCCACATCCCGTTTTCTAGTTTGCCTCCGAGTATTGATCGCTGGATTCTACGTTCGAAGACCCCAAGCGCTCGTCGATCGGCCTCCTTCCACGTGCACGATTCATGTCCGAAGAGCGCCATCGGGAGGATCAGAGTCATATAGAGCGCAAATTTCGTACGGATCTGTAGGCTACGGGACCTAAGCTGGCTACGCAATCCGTTATAAGCCCTATTCGCCGCCGCAATCCGCCTCTTCACCTCGCGGCTCACCTCGTTGTCACATGTCATGAGAGTACCAAGATAAACAAATTCGTCGACCACTTCGAAAGTATCCCCATCCATCTCCACCGCAGCACTAACACCCGCAGAACTACCACGTTCTCTGTCAGCCAACATGTACTTCGTTTCGGCAGTGTTTATGGTGAGTCCAATTCTCGCAGCTTCCCTTTTGAGAGCCGTAAAGGTCTCCTCAACTGCTATCAATGTCGTCCGCGAAGCCCAGAAATATGTGAGACTTAGTGATAATGGTGCCGCTCCTCTGCACACCTGCCCTTCGTATTGCACCTTCCAAAGCTATGTTGAACAGCAAGTTCGAGAGCCCGTCACCTTGCTTCAGACCATCTAACGTCACAAACGCGTCCGAAAATTCACCCGCTGTCCTGACGCATGATGTGGAACCGTCAAGCGTCGCACGTAACAGTTTAATTAGTTTTGTTGGGAAACCACGTTCAAGCATTATTTGCCACAGCTGGTTGCGTTTCATTGTATCGTACGCCGCCTTAAAGTCTTTGAACAGATGATGCGTCTGCAAGTTGTGTTCTTGACACTTTATTTATTTATTTATTTCAGTCAACAGATAATTTGTTTATCCCAATGACCTCACTAATAATAACAGCTTAAAATTAACACAAAATGCGCTTAAAACTACGTTTGTTCGCTTCGCGAGGTACGTTAAAGTTATAAACATGGTAACAGCTATTAAACACTCGAGACATTTTATTCATTGGTTCATGACGGCCATAATCAGTCCTAGCACGACGGATTCTCAGGAACGGGTGCGATCGGAGGTTGCGGCGGCGTATGTTGATGTTCGAAGAGCTAAGTAGCGAAGAGCAGTCAATATTACCCTGAAGGAGGTCAGCTGAAGCACGCTTTAGCCAAGTTGCGTCTATCCTCCAATAGTTCTAATCTAAACAGCAAGCAACGACTTTCATAACAGAGTAGGTGGCGTGGATTTGTCCACCTGAGGTGGCGCAAAGCGAAGCGGACGAATCTGCGTTGAACAGCCTCAACGCGGTTCTTCCCATCCTTATTATAGGGTGCCCAAACCACAGATGTATATACCAGTAACGGCCGAACAATTGCACAGTATAATGCTTTCAGGCAGTAAATGTTTTTAAACTTCTTGGCGAAGCGAAACAGGAAACCTAGCTGCGACGAGGCTTTCGGAACGATGTATGCAACATGATCTTTGAAGTTCAGTTTGGTATCGAGCAGAATTCCCAGGTCTTTCACTGTTGATTCGCGCTTTAACTGTACACCTGCCAAAGCGTAGTTGAAATTGATGTTGGAGCTTCTGCGACTAAACGAAATGACCGAGCATTTGGATACGTTCAACGACATCCGGTTAAGTTGACACCAGTCAGCGAAGGCTTCCAACTGCTGTTGCAAGAGCAACGCGTCCTTTGGCTGTTTTATCGTGTAATATAACTTCAAGCCATCGGCGTAGGAGAGTTTAGAGCACTTGAGGGTAAGGATGACATCGTTCATGTACTGCAAGAATAGAAATGGTCCAAGATGACTTCCCTGAGGAACACCGGGCCAAACGGGAAAAGGTGAGGAAATGTGGTCACCGATTTTGACGGACATAGTTCTTCCGGTTAGATACGATTCGAGCCATACAAGCAAAGTATCATTCATGCCAAGTTTGTCAAATTTGGCTATGGCAATCTGGTGATTCATTTTATCAAACGCCGCAGATAAATCGGTCTAGCACTTGTCGGGAATCTGTCTCAAGGCAAACATCTGGTCCGTTGTAGATCGCCCCACTCGAAAACCGCATTGGTATTCTCCAACAAAGGCTTCCTGCAACGGCCTCAGTCGCTGGAACAGGATACGGAAGAGAATTTTGTAAGCGGAATTGAGGAGGGTTATGCCCTGATAATTACTACAGTCGAGCCTATGTCCCTTCTCGTAGATAGAGCATATGAGTCCTTCCAACCAGTCCGTAGGTAGTTGTTCCTCAGTCCATACCCTTAGGATAATCTGGTGAATTGCACTACACAGCCGCTCGCACCCAACTTTGAAAAGTTCGGCCGGTTAGCCGTCCTTCCCAGCGGCTTTGTGGTTCTTTTAGCTTTTTGCAAGCCTTCTTCACCTCGTCCAATGTTGGTGGGTCCACAGCTTGTCTGTCCTCCTCAATTTCCATCCTGTTCCCCTCGACGACTCTCTTACCTTCCTCACCGTTCAACACCACTTCAAAATGTTGCTTTCAACGCCTGGCCACCTGCGATTTATCGGTAGGTTCCCCTCCCTGTCATTGCACATGGCAGGTACTGGCACGGTCCGGTTTCTGATTCCTTCGATCGTTCTATAGAAACACCTCGTGTCGTGCCTGGTGAAGCAATTCTCCGCCTCCGCGAGGACGCAATCGTAGTGCTCACGTTTTTTACGACGATGAAGCCTCTTTTCGGCAGTTCTTGTTTCCCGGTATTTCTCCCGCATGTGACGCGTTACACGATTAGCTGCTACTAACGTGTTGGCGTAGGCTCGGTTCTTCTCCTCCGTCACCTCTAGACACTCAGCATCGACTAGCGTGGTTCCCGTTGTCATGCCTATCACTTCTCGCGCTGTTTCGCTGACCGCATCATGGATCCACTCCTCGTTCAGGTCCACTACAGCTGGTTTACCGATCCGTCTATCAACTTTCCGAGCATACTTTGCAGCAACTCCTGCCGCTGATAATTTCTGGATGTCCAGACGTATCTTCCTCGCCGATCTCGATTCAAATACGTTGGACAACCGGGCGCGAATCTTGCCTACCACGAGATAGTGATCCGAGTCGATGTTTGGCCCTCGAAAGGACCGCACGTCTATGACGTCTGAAAATTGCCGGCCGTCGATCGGCATGTGGTCGATCTGGGAGCAGGCCTCTCCATTGGGGTGTTTCCAGGTGTGCTCCCGAATGTTCAGACGTGCAAAATGGGTACTTCAGATGGCCATTCCCCTGGCCGCAGCGAAGTTCACTAACCTCAAGCCGTTGTTGTTGGTGGTAGAGTGGAGACTTTTCCCACCAATAACGGGACGAAAGAATTCCTCTCGTCCGACTTGTGCGTTCGTATCTCCGATGACGATCTTTATATCGTGTTGTGGGCACTCTCCATACGTTTTCTAAAGGACCTCATAGAACTCCTCTTTTACGTCATCGGTTTTATCGTTTGTCGGCGCGTACACGTTGATAAGGCTGTAATTGAAGAATCTGCCCTTGATCCTCAATACGCATAGACGGTCATTGATAGGCCTCCACCTAGTAACACGCTTCATTTGGTTTCCAATTACCACGAAACCGACGCCTCGTTTCGCTCTGTCGCCGCCACTGTAGTAGATGTGATACTTGAAATAAGTGCCCGAGGTCGGATCAACCGCCCGAAATTCACGTTCTCCGGTTTTAGGCCAACGCACCTCTTGTATGGCTGCTACCTCCACTTTTGCCTTCCGTAGCGAGCCGGTTCGCGCAGAGTCCCAACATTCCAAGTGCCAAGTTTCCAATCGTTGTCCTTTTCCGTTTGCCTAGGTCTATACCGATTGTTTCCGATTCGTATCATTCTCTGGATTGTTCGTAGTATGTTCATTTCAGCATGCTGCCTTACTAGGGCTGCGATGCCTAGTCTCGCGACGGGGCTGCCGTCTTTGGTGTAGATGGCGAGACACCGCATTTCATAGTTCAGTCGTCCACTACGGATCAGTCGCTGTTTGAGCCGCCCCTAACCTGAGGAACAGACGCTCAGGCAAGCTGCTCTGCAAAGAGAATAGCTCCCCCTTCCCTGTCAGCATACGACCAAGTTCCCACCGGTTCACCGATCTTCCTTTGGTTGCTCGTATCCCCAGTCGGTACCACGTGGAGGTATGGATAGGAATTGCTGGGCATTATGCTATGGACCACACTGGGGTCTATTTTATGCCAAGTAGTACGGGTGTACTACTGGTACGAATTGCCCAGCCGTTTATGGTTGTCATGGTAATCATATTCATGAGATAAACTTTCAATCACCATCAGTAGCAGCATTGCATGTTTTATTGCACGCGAATAGAAGTCGTACCCGCTGCAATGATAGATGACGAGAAACTATCGACGCTCTACTCCAGTTATACTTTACGGTACTGTTGCTTTTATCAGTATGTTTTCTTTCAAGACATCAGTTTCTATTACGCTCTAACAGCAGGTTTAGAAATTGTTCTTGTTTCAAACTTTTCGAAAAACCTTTATCTTCAAGACATCAAATTAGTCTAGGTTCATGAAAGCAGACATTAATTGGCCTATTGGGACGGGGAGACTTTGTAAATTTTTTTGGATAAGAATGCAGAGCACATCACAGGGAATGGTTGGTGTCTGTTCATGTCGACGGTGCTAGGAATGCTCGCAAGTGATTGGTTTATTGTTCGCGTAAATTTGTCCTTGACACTTTTTATCGACTTTCACCACTTTGCAATGAAAAAATAATGATAACTAGCGTATAACAATATTGTTCAACATCTATACAACAACATATTGGTTACTGTTATCCATCATGTGGTTATGCTGTTATTACAGTTGTAAATCTGACGCAACATTTACCAGTTTCATTTTCAATTTTTCAGAATTCATACCAGAATAGAAAACAAAGACGTAGTCCCACGCCAAAAATGTAGAAAATTTAACAAATATATATATATATATATATATATATATATATATATATATATATATATATACACACTAAATTTTTATTGCTGGAAACCAGCAAAATGTTGCTGATATTCTACATGCTGAAAAATCAGCTATGATATCAGCTAACTTTCTCGCTGAAACGATCAGCAAATCGAAACGTCAAATTTTTGACACCATTTTGCTGAAAATCAGTTGTTTGAATAAATTGCTGCCTGTTCAGCATTTGAGCATTTGACATGATTTTGCTGATGTATCTCAGCAAAAGTTAGAAAACACACAGAACGTTCTTTTGTTTTTTGTTATTTTATTAAAACAAATGTTTTACATTGCGAATATTTATTTTAAAGTTATCTGATTTTGAATCTTAATTATCAGTATGAACTTTCAAATGTCTTTGTAGCCCATCGACACAACCTTCCACTAATTGGTAACAGAAATTGCATTACAGTATATTGCCGATATTCCCAAATTCCTAGAAAAGACTGAAAATTAACTTATCAAACATTTTTTTTATATCACAATTATTCTATTTAAGCGCATGCAATGCTCTTTTAAATTTCACATCCATGCTACATACGCTTATAAGCTCATTTTTATTTTTCTATAGTTTTGTTAACTTTTTACGCACAAAATGGCGATTGTTCTGACAGTTTGACGGATGGAGTTGCCAGAAATTCAGCAATTACCAGCAATTTGCTGATTTCCGGTAAACAGAATTCTGAATGCTGATAATCAGCAAGAATATTTTTTACTGATTTTTTTCAGTATTTTATTTTGCTGAAAATTCTTTTCAGATTTTGGTGTGTATATATATATATATATATATATATATATATATATATATATATATATATATATATATATATATATATATATATATATATATATATATATATATATATATATATTTATATATGTTGCAACGTGCACGTACCGATGCACAGAGGGTAGAGCGCCGTGTAGTATTCGGATCTGCAAGATCGGCGCTTATAAGTGCGATTAGGCGAGCAAAAGGGCCTGCTTCGATAGGCTATGCGCGAGTGCCAATACGAATCCGTGGGGCAACGCCTGCAGAGCGATCACCAGCGATGCTGGAGCGTATCATCGAGGGACTCTTTCCACGACACGAGCCAAATCCTTGGCCTCCGGTTGCTGAGTCTCACGTCCGACGTTCCAGTATCTCAGACACAGACCAGGGATGGTCGGCCAACCTGCCGGGCATCCAATCCGTGAGAGACGGCAGCCGTGCCGAGGTTGTGGAGGAGGTAAGGGTTACGAATGAGGAACTCATCGTGATCGCCAACTCCCTAAAGGTGAGCAAGGCACCGGGACCGGATGAAATCCCGAACTTGGCCATCAGGACGGCCATGAAAGTGGCCCCCGATCTATTTCGAGCAGTCATGCAGAAGTGCCTGGATGACTGCCTCTTTCCGGACAGGTGGAAGCGACAGAGATTGGTGCTGTTGCCGAAGGCTGGGAAACCGCCAGGGGACCCATCGGCATAGAGACCTATCTGTCTGCTGGACACTACGGGCAAGGTGCTTGAGAGGATTATCCTCAACAGACTGGTGAAGTACACAGAGGGTGTAAACGGTCTGGCAAGTAACCAGTTCGGCTTCCGGAAAGGTAGATCCACGCTGGATGCTATTCTCTCTGTCACCAAGACGGCAGAGGTAGCACTCCAGCGTAAGAGTTGGGGCATTCGCTACTGCGCAATCGTCACGCTTGACGTGAAGGATGCATTCAATAGCGCCAGTTGGGACTCCATAACGCTCGCGCTTAGGAGCATCCACGTACCGGTGTCGTTGTACAAGATTTTGGAAAATTATTTCCAGAATCGGGTACTAGTTTACAACACGGAGGAGGGTCAGAAGTGCGTCCCAATCACTGCAGGGGTACCGCAAGGTTCCATCCTGGGCCCGGTGTTGTGGAATGTCATGTATGACGGGGTGTTGAAACAAAAGTTCCCTGTAGGGGTTGTGATCGTCGGTTTCGCAGACGACATCACGCTAGAGGTCTACGGCGAGTCGATCGAAGAGGTCGAGTTGACGGCCGCGCACTGCATACGCAAGGTCGAAGACTGGATGCACTCTAGGAAACTGGAGTTAGCGCACCATAAAACGGAGGTTACGGTTGTGAACAACCGCAAATTAGAGCAACAGGCGGTGGTCAGAGTCGGTGACTGCAGCATTACCTCAAGGCGTTCCTTGAAGCTCTTAGAGGTTATGGTTGACGATAAGCTCACATTTAAGAGTCACGTCGACTATGCCTGTAAGAGGGCTTCAACGGCCGCTGCAGGACTATCTCGAATGATGTCGAATAGCTCAGCGGTATATGGCAGCAAGCGTTAACTTCTTGCCAGCGTGGTTTCGTCCATACTTAGGTATGGTGAGCCAGCGTGGTCCAAAGCGTTAGGTACCAACAGTCATCGTCGTAAACTGGAAAGTACCTACAGGCTCATGTGCCTGAGGGTTGTGAGCGCGTACCGTACAGTGTCATACGACGCAATCTGCGTCCTGTCCGGCATGATGCCTATCAGCATAGCCATTAAGGAGGACGAAGAATGGTTCGATCAACATGACACAAGGGGTATACGAGGCACCAGAAGGTCATTCTCGATGATCAGATGGCAACAGGAATGGTCCAATTCCGTAAAGGGTAGATGGACGCATCGACTTATTCCGGACGTATCCGGATGGGTCGGGAGGCACCATGGAGAAGTTAACTTCCACTTGACACAGATTCTGTCAGGTCATGGTTGCTTCAGGCAGTATCTACACAGATTCGGGCATGCGGGGTCCCCCATGTGTCCCGAGTGCGCGGATGCGGAAGAGACTGCTGAGCATGTCTTCTTCGTGTGCCCTCGTTTTGTGCATGCGCGGAGCGACATGATGGTAGTGAGCGGGCCAGACACCACTCCGGACAACCTAGTTCGGAGGATGTGTAAAGACCCAAACATTTGGAGGGCGGTTTGTACAGCCGCCTCTCAAATAGTTTTAGAATTGCAAAACAGGCGACAGGTTGACCACCGACACGCCAGTGTTAGCTAACGGCCAGTCTCCAGGTTAGTTAGCTAAGTTAGCAAAGAGATCTATAGAACCAAGAGGGTGCACAGAGCACAAAAGCCGCTCCCCGAAGCAATACCTAGCGGTGGTCCCGGGGAGTATTATGGGCTGGAGACTGGAGGGGTTTTAGTGGGTCCGGTCACTGATTCAAACCAACCCCACACTCCCTGAGGTTGGTCACCTCAGGGGTTTGGATGCAAATTTCCCCTCCACCTGAAACAAAAAAAAAAAAAAAAAAAAAAAAAATATATATATATATATATATATATATATATATATATATATATATATATATATATATATATATATATATATATATATATATATATATATATATATATATATATATATATATATATATATATATATATATATATATATATATATATATATATATATATATATATATATATATATATATATATATATATATATATATATATATAGGATTTAATATAGGAGCGATTCCCTTACATATTTGATTTCGATCTTCATAAGTGTAGCCATTGTACAACTCTTGCGTTATGCGTTTCGCTCATTTCTTTTTGTTTCATGTAAGTCCGAGCAATTATTGTGCGTTTCACGAGGACACAATGGTTGATTGAGGCTTGAACTTTCACGTGTACAGTAGGGTGTCCCATAAAATCGATGTTGAAAAAGTCAAGGTGCTCAGCCCTAAATCCGAAGATAATATTATTTATAGCATTTGTGTAGAACATTTCGACTTTCTAAAAAATCGCTTTCAGGTTGCCCAAACGTGATTTATGAAAAAATGACTTTTTCAAGCTACAAAACCACTCTTTTGCATTTTTTTCAAATATGTTCGACTCCTACATTTTTCCATATATTTTTTTTTATTTTTGTGAGATTGTTTTTGAATATTTTACATGGTCTAGTTCAGCATCACATTAAACTATTTGACTCACAGAGCCCATTGAAAATCACAAAAAAGTGATTTTTTTTCCATTAGTTTTAGATAAAACCCTTCAAAATACATATAATTATGTTTTTGATCGTAAACTGAAATGTTTACTGCAAAGCGGGATTCAAGACGAAAATTTACACGAAAAAAGATCCTTGATATCTTATCGGAGAGCTGAGATATTGACGTTATTACATGTGATGGAAAACTATGCATAGTGACAAAAATGCTACTAATCCATTGCACAGTGTTTTATTTTGCCGTTTTTGTGCGATTAATTGAATAATGATTCAAATATTGAATCTAGCCATAAGGTATGTTTGGAGAAGTTTCAGGGTATTCAAAATGCATCTTTTAATGTAGAAAGATGGGTGATCAATCCACTAATGAGTGAGATAAAAAAAAATTAATTTTTTATCAGCATAAGATAGAGGCAAGGTGTCTTTGACAAAGTTTTAGGTTCTTTCGAAATAAGAAACTTTTCTTGAGACATTATGTTTCTATCTCTTATATATTACAAGTAACATTAGGTTTTTTATTAGAAGGCTCTAAAAATCACAATTTTGGTTCTAACTTTTTTCGCAGATTTTTCCAAATTTCTACTAAGTTATCTGCCATCTAAAAATGCATTTGTTTTCTGAACATTGTTATTTTTTATCTCCCAAAATAAAACATTTGTTTTCATATTTGTTAAAATGCATAGTCACATGTAAAAACATCAATATCACAGCCTTACGATAAGATATCAAGGATCTTTTTTAATGTAAATTTTTGTCTTGAATTCCGCTTCGCAGTAAAAATTTCAGTTGTTGATCAAAAAAATTTTCTATTTGTGTTTTGAAGGGTTTTATCTAAAAATCATGGAAAAAATTATTTTTGGTTAATGTTTCGTGGGCTCTGTGAGTCAAATAACTGAATGCAATGCTGAACTGAACCATACAAAACTTTCAAAAACAGTCCCACAAAAATAAAAAAATATATGGAAAAATTCAGGAATCGAACAGAATTGAAAAAAGTGCAAAAGAGTGGGTTTGTAGCTTAAAATAGTCATTTTTTCATTAATCACGTTTGGACAACCTGAAAACATTTTTTTAGAAAGTCGAAATGTTCTACAAAAATGCTCTAAATAACATAATCTTTCAAATTAGAGCTGAGCACCTTGACTTTTCCAACATCGATTTTTTTTGGGACACCCTAGTGTACAGTTAATTTCACTGCGTCTTTATTTTTTGTTAAGTTAATAATCTTAAACTAGTTTTCAGCCAATACAAACTTTTCTTCTGCAGCTGAATTTTCTGACGTAGAATTACATTTAACGGCAGCGTCAAGTCAATCTAGAAATGATTGCTCTTCAAAATAAGACCCATAAGAAAAAAAAACACAGACTTTCGATCATCTTTACTAAAAAGAAAACACCCGGACTTTGAAACGAAAAAAACTGGTCTGAAAATTTTCCTAAAGGAACGAGTACACAAAGTTCAACAAAAAGAAAACTCTCGCCAAACATGTGAAAAGGGCCCATGTGTAATATGTAAACAAGGCACAATTTCATTTTTTTAAAGAATACAAGCTTTTTCTACTCGCACAAATAACATTGTTTGAGTAAAAATAAATTCTTTAATCAATAAATCTCAATCAAATCAAATCAAAACGATAAAAGTAGATTTAGCTCGCATTAACCAAACAATGGAAAAAATCAGCTTGTTTACATATGGCACATGAGCCCTTTTCACATGTTTGGCGAGAACTTGGGTTTTAATTCATCAATTGACTGTAATAGAAAGATGATATTATAGCAATGAGCCGACAATTGATCTTGTGAGTATGATATGTGCTAAAAGTTTGGGTTGCTGATAAAGTTTCAAGTAAAGATAAATGACAGTCTTATTGGCACCAAACTGACAGGTAGTCGATCACCCAAAGACGATGCACGATTAGACAACAAAAACTGAACCAGCAACGATAAATACCAATTTTACAGTGGGTAACCGCGGAAGCAATCAACTTGAAAGCTTCCAGGAATAGTTTTCTTTGACACCGGCCGACCAGAATATTTGAAAACTTCTGAGGTCCGTTTTCCCTTCAATGGGTGACTGCCTGTCGTCACATCAATCTTTTAGCAAGTGCATAAAACAAACATGGCACTTTTTTCCCTTCTGTCTGTCTAATTCTTATCTTAAAGAGTGGTCATTAGAGGGTCAATCCGTTTTTTTTTTCACGAACATGACCATAACCGATCGGTTCCAGTTGTGGCTCATTTCATTGATAAGATTGTCTGCCGAGAGACCGTCATAATCCTTTTCTGTTTTCATTTTGGGAACACTTTCTTTTCTTTTCGACCCGTTGCCCGTAGGCAACAGTGAAGCAACCGATAGAGAAAGACCATTATGGAGAGAAGGTTTTATTATCTCTCTCTGATTATGCTTGTGTAGTGAAAAAAATGTAACTTCAAGGAATAAATAGTCAAATAACTCTATATAAATGCGAAGAGAGCAAAAACAAAGACGAGTAGGATAAGCGAGTTGTTCGTTGCGATAACCGGTCCCTTCGGGAACGGGACAATTCAATTAACAGTATCATAAAACGAGGCAACGGCATCAATTGAACACACACACGGGTTGGCCGTCGCGACATCTCTGGTTTTGGGATCTTATCTGGTGACGCGAGCGGCGCAGGTTTACAGTCTAGGTTCCAGCTGAATCCTAAAGCCATCGGTTCGCTTCAGGATGATGTCCCCCTGCAGCTTGAAATCGCTCTCCTTCAAATCCGACACGATCCGATAGTTGCGCAGAATCGTCGATAGCAGCACCTTTAGCTTCAGCATTGCGTATTTTCTACCTGTAAGAGTTGTGGGAGAAAGAAATGTTAGCCACAAGACTAAGAGACTAGAACACTAGCTTACCGACGCAGCTTCGTGGTCCGGCACTAAACGGGATGTAGCTGTAATAGTGTCGATTTTGGGTTCGCTCCGGGAGGAAATTATCCGGATTGAACACTTCCGCGTTCGGATAAATGTCCTCTCGGCGGTGCATTTTGTACGTGCCGATGACAACCGTGGTGCCAGCAGGAACGACATAATTTTGCGAAGCCAACCGGACTTCCTGGTTCAGTTTGCGGGCGATAACCGGAACTGGCGGATAAAGGCGGAGAGTTTCGAAAATTACTCGCTCCAAGTACTTCATCTCCAGCGTATCGTTGAAGGTTGCTTTCCGGTTGGAATCACCAAAGATCTGCTTAATTTCCCGGTACACTCGATCCTGAATGTCTTGATGGATACCGAGGAGACACAGCACGAAACTGGATCCGGCTGCCGTTGTGTCATGGCCCTCGAACATGATGGTGTCTACCTCTTCCTTGATTTCTTCATCCGTTAACTCGGCTCCCGTTTTCGCCGTCTCAATCATTAAATCCAGGAACGCCAACCGACGTTTTTCTCCGATATCATTCTCATCGATGGCATCCAGATCGTCCGTTAACATGGATCCCTGGGAGATTACTGGAATTGTCTCAGCCTTCGGCTCCTGCTTGGCGATGATTTCGGATAACGAAGGCGACGGTAGATTACCTTCAGCGTAGTTTTTCTCGAAAATCTCTTTCTTCTGTTTGACAACCTTCCGCGTTAAGCTGTGAATAATCCCCAGCAAACGATCCTGTTCTCGTTTGATGCTTGTCAAATTGAAAAACGGATCCAGGCGAAGGTGGATTTTTAACTGGCGCAGATGGAGGATGTCACACATTCTGAAACGGAAAATTACTTCACTCTTGGGTGGCTATTAACATTTCTAAAACTCACTTCATCACTGCCATTGCGTACTCAAATCCTTCCTTGTTCTCACCGGTTCTGGTCGAACCCATGGCCGTTTCCAGCAGAATATCCACCGTCACTTCGCTCATATAATCGTGCACATCGAACTCTTTGCCAACTTCTTTCTTCATTCGCTTCACCACAGCCAAACTGTTATCGTTGAACACATCGACGAACGTTTTCAGGACGTTCATATGGAAAGCCGGTGCGATCAACTTCCGGTGCGACTTCCACTTCTCACCATTGCTGATCAACAGTCCATCACCCAACCACGGCTTGAAGAATCGATATTCGCTCGATTTCGTCAAATGCACATAACTGTTCAGGATAATTTCAATATCCGACGGTTCCGTCAAAAACACCACCAAATGATACCCAAGCCAACCCCGGGCCACACTACCGTACACAAAACTCAACTCCATGGCCCTTCGCATAATCTCATCGTGGCTCAAACCTAGCAGCATGTTAGCATTCCCAATCAGCGGATACGCCTTCGGTCCCGGGATCAAGTTCCCCAGCTTGACGTAGCGCCTCGACTGCATCCAGAAATGAAACAAAGCGGTGGCCACCACCGCCAGCGTCATGAACACAGCCGTTGGCATGGCCAACGCCGGCAGTCCGCCGCCTGCTGCATGTTCCGGTACTAACTCCACCGTCGACATCCTCTGGCCGGAAAGCAGGCCTTAGCCCGGTATCCAAGACCGCCCTGGGACTAGAATTTTCACCTTAGCAGGTAGAACCAACGCCAACCAAATCACTATCACGTACGAATGCTTTCACCAACCGACTGAATAATGGCTAATTTACGACGCAGAACGATTTATTTATAACCGGCATCTCTCTTCCAGCGGCATCGGGGGTTAATCACGTCGTCTGCAGTCGGTCGCGTTGCCTTTTGACTGACCGGCTCCATATTATGCACCGTAATGCACTCCTTATTTCTTCCCTCTCCTCACTCCACGGAAGTGCTAGAGTGCAATAACGCAACGGTTGTTGCTTTTTGTGCTTCCTTTATCGGTAATTAATCGTCTCAATAAACTTTTTAGTGTATTTTAATTAATGTGGCTGGCGAAAATGTCTCGTCCGATTGACGGGTTCGAGCCGTGTTGAACCCTTGCGTGGCCTGGTGGATGTGGAATGGAAATCGAAATTTAACAGGAATTATTTGTCGCTGATTCGCATGACCTGGTCAAAACCAATATTTTTGCTACAACAAAAAAGTTCTGTTACACTCTGAGGGATACCTCAGAGTGTAAAAGAACTCTAAATATTTTTTTCTGAATCTTAGTTATCTTATGTGCCAATGTAAGTCTGAACATGGATCAAAATTAGTTTATAAATCCATTTGAAGACCATGCTAAAGTTATACCCAGTAAATATATCATCCGTATCATGTAGACATTAATTCACAATTCAAATATATAACCGTATCTACTTTAAAACAAAGATTAAAGTTCAAACTAAAGTAACACAAAAATCAATATCCAACTTTTATTTTAGTTCGCAAAATTCGAGGTAAAATTTTAAACTTATTTCAGACGAAAAGCAGAATTCAAATCGAAATTGGGAGATTATTTTTTCAAGGTATAACCGAATTCCAGTCCAAATATCAATACAATTTAGGCGGACATGTATATTCAAATCCTTATCCTTATTCATACGCAAATTTATTCACATTCAAGCCTAAACTTGAATTCGTATGAAATTCCAATTCACTTCATATTGAAATCCAGATTCAATTCAAAGTATTCGTCCAAATTAAAGTTAAAATCTCATCCCCAATCAAAACATCAATATCAGATAGATAAAACACCTCCAACTTAAGGCCACAATCTAATCATTTTTTAAAATGAGCCCATATTATTATCTGCGAAAATACTTGTGATTTTAAGTACCTTCTAATAGAAAACCTTATGTTGCTCGTAATATGTAAGAGATAGAAAAATGATGTCTTTGGTAAAGTTTCCTGTTTTAAGATAACTCAAAACTTTGTCGTCTATCTTATTCTGATTGAAAAGTAAATTTTTTATCTCACTCATTGGTGGATTGATCAGCCATATTTCTTCATTAGAATATGTATTTTTGAATACCCTGAAACTTATCTAAACATACCTTATGGCTATAATCAACATTTGAATCACTATTCAATTAATAGCACAAAAACGGCGAAAAAAAAAACACTGTGCAATGGAGATATTGAGCTTCAGTGGCATTTTTGTGAAAATGCATAGTTTTCCATCACATGTAAAAACGCCAATATCTCAGCCCCCCGATAAGATATCAAAGATCTTTTTTCATGTAAATTTTCGTCTTGAACCCCACTTTGGAGTAAAAATTTCAGTTTTTGATCAAAAAAGATTTTATATGTGTTTTGAAGGATTTTATCTAAAAATTAGGAAAAAAATTTACTTTTTTGTGAAGTTCAATGGCCAATGTGAGTCAAATAACTGAATGCGATGCTGAACTAAACCATGCAAAATATTGAAAAACAATCCCACCAAAGGAAAAAAAACATATGGAAAATGTAGGAACCGAACAGATTTGAAAAAAGTGCAAAAGAAAAAAAATATTTGGACCTTCAATTCGGCTGGATGTGCATTTGTAATTATTTTGGATTCCAGTATCTCCATTAATTCCAAATTTAAATGCAATTTCAAATTTGAATGCCGATCCCAATTACAAAATAAACCCGAATACCAATTCCAATTTCTAAATGAAACCAAATACAGTTCAAAATTCAAATTTGAACAAAAAACCAAATTTTCCGTTCGAGTTTCATTGCACGTTCCATCGAAATTGTAATTTATATCTACATTTAAATTCCTAAATTTGAATAATTTAATTCGATCCAAAAGCAAATGCAAATAGGTGTTTAGACTCTAAGATAATTTCAAATCTGGATTCAGATACCAATCCAAGATTAATCAACATTAAAAATTCATAGCAAAATGTGATTAAAAATTCGAGTCATAGTTAGAATTAATGTACTAAACTCCGATGCAATATCCTGCCAAAACTAAATGACACTTTGAATTCAATTCCCAGAGAATTGTAAATTAAATCTAATTCAGGCTCGATGAGATCTACCGCAGAAAACTCCCTCGAGAACTGGTTTAATTAATGCTACTTGGAAATTCGAATTAATTTGCTTGGCTTACTGGAGAATAGCAAAACAAATTTTTATAAAGAAGCTAAGCTCTTTCACACTCCATTTTGATGATAACTCCCCATCCTTTTAATGGTTCAATCTGAAACTGTTTTCAGATGTTTTTACCATAAACTTTTTGCCAAAATTCTTGTACAGTTCTGTTAGAACTGTTCGCATGTGAAACGTTTTTTTCTTCGACGCCATTTTAAACAGAACTGTGCATGCATAAACAAAACAAAAAATACTGCCATCACGAGGACAAAGAGAGCTCTCATATAAATATTCTCATTTCTTTCCGAGCTTGTTTGTTGTTGAATATAAGTACCATTAAAAATTCCAAATTTTCAGTTGTCACCCGTTATGTTACGAAAACAAAATAAATTTTATAAATTGTTTAGTTTCGTTTACATTCGCAAAATAGTTATCAATTACCGTTCCGATAATTATAAATACACTTACGATCAACCGTCATTTCAAATAACGTGCAGTATTCAACCAAACGTTGGCTGCGTCCTGTTGTTGACATCCAAAAGAAACAGATGCTGTCATTTTTTCTAACATTTCGTGCGAAATTTTGAAAATGCGTGGCATTTCTCCCGAGCAAAGAAAGCGAATTGTGCACAAATGGGGCACCGTGAGTGGTCTTTCTATAAGAAAATTAGCCAGAGAAGAAGGTATAAGTGTCAGAGCAGTTCAAACCGCATTGCAGAAGTATTGTGAAGAGTGCACATTCACTGATGCCCCAAGACGTGGTAGAAAACCCGGGCCTGTTGATCCCACAATGGACAAAAAGGTTAAGGAATACTACAAGCGGCATCCTTCAGTATCAGTGCGAGATGTGGCGAGAAAGCTTGGAACCTCGGCGAGTAACGTTATGCGTGTCAAGGGAAGAATGGGTCTGCAGACCCGTCGGAAGCAGAAGCAGCCAAAACGAAATCCGAAACAAGCTGAATCTGTGTAACCGAGATCTCGGAAGCTTTATGACAAACTTCTGACCAAAAAAATGGGGTGTGTTATCATGGATGACGAAACCTACATAAAACTAGACTATAAGACTCTGCCAGGACCGCAATTTTATACACCACCGAAGGGAAAGGATGTCCCTGGACCAGTGAAAGCCATTTACACCGAAAAATTCGGCAAGAAGGTAATGGTTTGGCAGGCCATTTGTGAATGTGGGAAAATATCGCGTCCATTCATTACGAATGACACAATGAATGGTAAAATTTACGTGAAAGAGTGTTTGCAGAAAAGGTTGTTACCCATGGTTAAGCAGTATAACAACCCTCCAATCTTTTGGCCCGATCTTGCTTCCTGCCATTACTCTAAGGATGCACTAGGGTGGGATAAAACAAATAATGTCACATGTGTCCCAAAGGAGATGCATCCTCCAAACTGCCCTGAAATTCGCCCTATTGAAACTTTTTGGGCTTTGACCAAGGCAAAGCTGAGGAAATATGTCAAACCAGCGGACAATGTTGAAAAATTTAAAAAAGATTGGCTAAAAGTGGTAAAAATGGTCGGAGAACACACTGTGCAAAAGCTTATGAGTAGTGTTAAGAGAAAAGTTAGAGAACTCGCGTATTCTACGAAAAATAATCCCAACTTGAATTGAAACTGAAAAGAAAACACTTATTATCGATATTTCAGAATAAAATGACCCTAAAAATCCTGTATTTTTTGTTTTATTCAAGAAAGAAGATGTATTTATAATTTTCGGAACAGTCTAAATTAACTAAAAATCTAAATTTTAAAATAAAGCTGGCTAGGGGCGCACTACTTTTATTTTTATTTTCGCCACATGAGCAGATCGCTTTCCATATCAGGTTCTTCCAAACATCAAACTTGTACTGGGCAGGGAAGAACAGTAGCCCCGGAAGCTGTCGGAAATCCGCTGGTCAACTCATCGTTGACTGTACGTTTCCGACTTGTTTTCCGATGTCCCGATAAGAACGTTGACGATTTTACAGGTGCTTGCGCAAAATCAATTTGCGATGTTGCTTTTCACTTCACGGCATTTTTCCAATTTTCGAAAAACTGACTGCGATAAAAATACAGTGTAAACAATACACTCCAAGCTAATGCTACCCAAATTCTTAAGACGAATTACCCAATGGGTAATTTTCTACATCGTTTTGAGATTTGAAACGAAACTTGAATCAAGATCCGGAATACAAACTAAAAATTTCTTTCAGATTTTAAATCTAATATCACCTAGGCATAATGCATGGATGCTGTTGAAAATGTGCTATTGTTAGGAATTTACTAACTTTGCCCTCATTTGAGCATTGATTGACCGATTTTTATTCAGTTTGATCTGATATTTCAAATGATCAGCATCTTTTAACTCCATTCCACGGAATCCACATCTAAATTGAACCTTATCAGGATTTCATCTCAATTTAACCTACTAAAATTTGAAGCTTAACCTAAAACAACATCAGCATTTGACTCTTAATCTATGTTCAAATTTAAAACCAAATTGAAATCATTATCCAGGAAATTTAAATCGTAAACTAAATATGCATTATGTTTAGTACAATTCAAAATGGCAGCTTGAGGCAAATTAAAATTAAATCTGGATTTAAATTAGATATCATAATCTAAATGCAAAAAAATATAATTAATATTTAAATATAACCTACAATTTATATCCAGTGAAAAACGTCAAATTCATATGAAACTAATTAAACCTAATCGAAAATTGCGTTATCCTAGGTAATCCAAATTTTAAAATTTCATATGCGAATACATTGAAACCCAAACCAAAGGCATAGATTTGATTCGAAATTTAGCCGAAAACCAAATCCAATTATCAACTTCAAATCAGGAATTCCCATCCAAACTTAAAGGCACCTTCCATCTAGATTTAATTCAGTGTTGTCAAAATTAAATTCTAAACCGAATCAATGTCTAGTTTAAATCCAAATTTTAATCGAACGTTGGTTCGAATCTTAGTAGGATCAGACCATCCGATGTCAGAGGATTTAAGCAGAATGTTTATAGCAGCAGGTGGGGTCGAAGAAAGGTCTCTGATATTTTTTACCTAAAAAATACTCGGCAGGGTACTCGGGTACCCATTCAAATGTAATACTTCCAACTTTTTGAATTATTGACCGATTTTGGATCTTGGCATGTCAAAAGATTGAAGATTTCATATTATTTAAGTATTCGGCGCCGACAGGAACCTGGGACCACATCTGGTTTACTTAAATCCGGATTTTTGGGACAATGTTATAATTCTTCGGGAACCATGGGATACCAACGGCTCGTTAGGTCCCGTACACCAAAAATAAAACCTGCCGAGCACTTAGTGGGGCAGTAACCCAAGTCCAAATTTAAATCTAGAAGGAATCGTTGTGAAGAGTTAGATCCAAATGCAAACTATAACCCAAGTTTAAACTTAATTGCTTCAAAAACAGAATTTAAATCCTAATCGTTTTTAAAAATTCAGAAAAAAAACTAAATATAATCCACCTAGCGGTTAGACTCAGTCTTTCTCATCCAAACTTATTATTTGTAAAAATAGATTGACATGAACGCTTCAATCCAATAAATGTATATTCACTCTTTGGGTTCTAAAATATTGATGTTGTTATTGAAGTATAAAATATGAAGTTTGCGTTATGTTAGTGCTTAAGAAATAGCGAAATAAAAGAAAAGACTCTTAATTTCGAACAATTCGATCACGAGCGATACCGGGAGCGTTCAAATAGTACGATATCACATTTAAATTATGTTGAGGCAATGTGTATCTCTTAAGCATATATCAAATGAAGGAACCATCTAGGTAGGAAAGTAGATTGCGTTGTTTGCTTTGCATCACTACTAGTGATGGAAACGAAACGAATATGATGCAATCATCGTTTAAACTCCACATGTACACATCATGAAGTGTACAGACTGCGACTAAACTTGAATCCTCTCAACACATAATGAAATGATGATATGGTGCGTAGGTTTCTGGGAGAAAATAAACACATGACTAGATTACATCTGCTCTAAGAAGCGATTCGCTCGTTGCGTTTGTCTCTCCATATGCCGGTCGTTAGGGGAACAAAGAATAGCAGCAGAAGAATATCATGTCGCCTGAGCAGCAGCAGAGGTGTGGTGCGGTGAGAGGGAAAGTGTGGAGGAAGGGACTACTTCGGCAGCGGTTGACATGAGCGAGAGTAGGAGAGCATACATTGTCATTTTCTTTCTTTTTCTGACAAAAAACATATTCATGGGAAGGAACATAACAAGATTTGATCGCTCTGTGTAACAGAGACGAATAACTTCAAATTCCGAGTTGTGCACATTGAGAACCATATGTTGTGGTGTACACTAACGACAAGCAATATATCATAAAAAGGAAAGCAAAGAGAGTAAACCAACACCGATACTTTGTTATTTGCATACTGACAACGATGTCAACGCATCTTAGGCCTGCTTTATATGTATTCAAAATCGCTAGAGGAGCAAAATCATTTCAAATCGCCTGGAAATACGCGAAAATTTAATCGACCATTTTTGATTTGAATGAAACTTTGCACACGTATTTGGCTTAGCAAACTGAGCATTTTTCACAGATGGAGAGATTTTTTACACCCATGAGTTACATTCTAAAAGGGCGTATGCCTTTTGGCATAGGTTTTATTCGAAGCATTGTAGCCCAGAAACCGTTGGTTGTACGTTAGTACGCAACTTTTAAAAAAAAGTCCAGGATGGAGAAATGAAAAATAATTTTTTCATGGTAGATTAATTTTTTTAAAAAAATTCTAATTTAAACTTTTTTCAAAATGTTTGTATTCTGATGATTTTAAAAGATGCAGAGAGTCATTTTGAATCAAAAGGCTCTTGATAGTAAACATTCTAAAGGCATCGGTTTTCGAGTTATTTTGAATTTAAGCTCGAAAAATTGTTAATATTTCGGAAAATACACGTTTTTCTTAATTTGTCCATGGTTCTCCAGCAAAAACCATACGTTCATTGGAATGCTTGATCAGAAATATACAATTCATTCTTTGACAACAAAACGATTGGGCGAACGGTTCTCAAGAAAAGAGTTAAATGTTCTAAGTGATATAAATATATATAAGAATCAAATATTTATTTTCGAGTTTTATTATCTTAGGAACGTATTTTTTATGTCATAGATACTTTACAGAACTAGTTTCACCTTATATTTTATATACATCATAAGTAAACGATTCGTCATCTTTTGAAAACAGCTTCGTTTGTATCTTATTTCTGAAATCGGAACAAAAGAGTAAAACTTTTGTGTGGCAGCTATTATTATAGATTTTTTGAAAATATTCTTCATTCTGTTACTCCTTGTTCATATTCTTCAAATGATACCCAACTAAATGACACTTTTGATGAATTTTTATTATTTTTCTGATTAGATCAATCATACAATTCTTTTGCGCTTGTAATGGGATGTTAATGTTCTTTAGCTGAACTTGCATTTCTTGCCATTCGTTTTAATATGCCACCAATTGCATCGCATGGGCCATTACCATGAGAAGTCGCAAAAAAATGCCACTCTGCATCGACGTTATATTTTGTTTTGAACTTGCAAAGACTTGCAAAGTTTATTCTATTTTTATATTGTGAGGCAGCTCCATCAGACATTAATATCGCTTTTTTCAACTGTATTGTTGTTTTCAAAAAACTCATTAAGTTGGCAATGAACACCTGAACCGCAACCGAGTACTTCCGATATTATGATGCAGCTGATATTCTTAAGTGTTCCAGATTCTGAATAGTAAACAACGAAGGGATGAATGGTGGCTTGACTATTATTCCAATAAGTACACGAATCACAAATTGATAGAGCCGTATTAAAATGAGCTTGACTGTCCAATATTTTTAATTTTGCAATAACGTTTTTGTTTAATTTGCGTAACCTTTATAAGCACCGATGATCAGGAAAGGGTTTACAGCATTTGGGCTTGGTGTATTCCATTTTCACTTTATTCATCTTTTCAAAATGGAAACTGTTACTAACACATCTGGAGTAGTGCAATCGTATTTATTTACGAAAACAGATATTGCGTGCTTTACAAACAGTTATTATTAGTAAACAAGTAAGTAGTGTTGCACGACAAACATATTTTTTTAGAAAACATTCGGCAAGGGGGAACGTGTAGGTAGGCTAAGGTTTAGCGCTTGAGTTATTTATCCAATCGTTTTGTTGTCAAAGAATGAATTATATATTTTTGATCAAGCATTCCAATAAACGCATGGTTTTTGCTGGAGAACCATGGACAAATTAAGAAAAACGTGTATTTTCCGAAATATTAATAATTTTTCAGGCCTAAAATAAAAATAACTCGAGAACCAATGCATTTAGAATGTTTACTACCAAGAGCTTTTTGATTCAAAATGACTCTTTGCATCTTTAAAAATCATCAGAATACAAATATTTTGAAAAATGTTTAAATTAGAATTTTTATAAAAAAAATATTCTACCATAAAAAAATTATTTTTCATTTCTCCATCCTGGACTTTTTTTTAAAAGTTGCGTACTAACGTCAAGTTTCTTTGGAAAAAAAAATAAAAAAAATTCAACTCTTTTTTTTAAATTGAAATTTAATGTTTATTTTTATTTTTTTTTTTTTTGGTCAAAAAAATTTTTTTGTACAGTGTATATTTTTAATGGTGCATTTTCAATTCCCTACAACTCATTCTCAGACAGTTTTTCTATACAACCAACGGTTTCTGGGCTACAATGCTTCGAATAAAACCTATGCCAAAAGGCATACGCCCTTTTAGAATGTAACTCATGGGTGTAAAAAATCTCTCCATCTGTGAAAAATGCTCAGTTTGCTAAGCCAAATACGTGTGCAAAGTTTCATTCAAATAAAAAATGGTCGATATTCGACCATCGGTCATTTGGCGCGATCTTGCTCAGAGGTGATTTTTTTCCATCGCTGATCACTAGCACTAGTGGTATAGGCAACCAGCGTATTATTTTTCTGCGAGCGTCAGAAACACAGCACGGAGCAGAATGAGGAAGTTTGGCGACAATTTAATCACGAGCGATATCGGGAACGTTCAAATAGTACGATACCACATTCAAATTATGTTGAGGCCACATATATTGATCAAAGCAGGTATATTTTCCAATAGTCTTTGAATTTCTTTTCTTTCCATAACTTTTGAACCACATATCAAATTGTAATGAAGTTTGTTATTTGTAAGTTTCACAGACGACTCATTCGTATGACACTAGTTATATTCAAATAAGTCGTGGAATCTTTGAGATAATAGAATTTCGTTGTTTTATTAACAATTTAATACATAACGGTTGCTTAAGTTTGATTATAATCAAATGAAATGGGAACGTATAGGGCAGCCAAACTTTAAAACCACGTGTTCAATCATAATTCATCAGTTGACCCTTAACTAACTCGCTCATCCGATAATAATATTGATCAAATCGGTTGTGTAGTTTCTGAGACAATGAAGTTTCATGATTTTCACATTTCGGTGCATTACAGACGAAGTTACAGTTCGATTACAGTAAAATGCAATAGTGTGTTATGAGGCAGTTAGACTTATTAATTGACACTTATTTTGTGGAAATCGGGTCAGCCATCTCTGTAAAAAGTGAGTGAGGCCAAGTAGTCTTCGGAATATGTTCCTTTTCATAGCTGGATTTTACATTTTTAAACATAACAGTCCGATTGCAAAACAAATCAATAGGGTCTTATTTGGCAACTAGACCTTCCATTTGAGACTGATTTTATGAAAAATTGATCCAGCCAGCTCTGAGAAACATGAGGTAGATTAAACAGCCTTCAGAACACGTTTCTTTTCATAACTTTTGAACCACAAGTTCAATCTTTATAAAATTCAAAAGTTACGAGTATTTCAGGTAGCCCGTTCATTTGAAACTGATTTTGTTTTGTGTAGTTTCTGAGATAATGATGTTTCATGAGTTTTACATTTTGATACATAACCTTAAAAGGTTATGATTCAGATTACAATAGAGTTGAATAGGGACTTATGGGACAACAAGACCTTTCATTTGAGGATAATTTCATGAAAATCGATCCAATATCTCTGAGAAAAGTGAGTGAGAATAAAAATACACACACATACATACATAAAATACTCAGCTCGTTGAGCTGAGTCGAGTGATATATGCCATTCGGCCTTTTGGAGCAATTTTATACTTTCGGTTTTGCCAGTGATTGCTATTCCTTTCTAGGAGAAAGGCAAAAAGCTTAATATCTAAGGCCTAATGAAACTCAGATGCAATTTTAAATTTATATATCATTCCGAAATCAATTCCAGATTCAAATCAAAATTCAATCTGATTTTAAGTACAGCTTGGAATCTAGAATGCGAATTGAGTTTTAGCCGAAGCTAAGATTAAAATACGAATAGATACTTTTAAAATCTCATTCTAAATTTTAAATCAATATTCAAATTTGATACTAGATCGAAATTGAACCAATTAAGAATTGGTAAATTAGAACACATACGAATCTGAACCAAGATCCTCCGTTATAATCCAAATTCGCAGTTATATCAAAAGAAAACACGCAGTCGAATCAATATTCTAAGTAAAATTAAATCCAATTCTACAATGAGGCCAAAATGATAATTCAAAAAATTCAAACTCAAATCCAGGAAAAATATAATTTTAGTCCATATTCAGGTAAAATTAAGACTGAAAATTTACAACAAATTAAAACCCAAATTCAGGATTTAATCTTAAATCAGACTTATACCCTAAGCCAGAACTTGACTTAATCATAACTCACATCAGTATTATACAAACCGAGTTTTATTTTTTAATTTATCTAAATCCAATTAGGTACCAAACTCGATGTCAAACTTGAAATAACTTGGTTCTAAGTCAAACACGATATGAAACCAACTGCAACTTGAGTCCAGGTCCAAACACAAAACAACATTTAAAATTGTATTCTTATCAAATGTGAGGTCTTGAGCCGTCCTGTGATTGAAAATTTTGAGAGGTTAATCAAACTTAATTCACAAACCCGTTTTATGACATTGTATTTCAATCACATGTCCCAAAATATTAACCCTTCTTCGAATATTTCAATTCGTGTCAACTTATCAAATACTTCTGATTCTACTGTTTTTTTCGATACATCCATGATAGAAGAAACTCGTGGAATCCCGGATCATTTACGCGTGCAGCAGATCCCCAAAATATTTTCCAATAAATATCGAAACATCAACTGCGACAATATGTTCTACACTGACGGATCACTTCTTGATGGGTCCACTGGCTTCGGTATCTTCAATAACAACTTAACCGTCTCCCATAAACTCGATAATCCTGCTTCTGTTTACGTCGCAGAATTAGCTGCAATTCAGTACACCCTAGGGATTATCGAAAAAATGCCCATGGACCATTATTTCATCTTTACGGACAGTCTCAGCTCCATTGAGGCTCTCCGATCGATGAAAGATGTTAAGCACTCTCCGTATTTCCTGGGGAAAATACGGGAACATCTGAGTGCTTTATCCGAAAAATCTACTCAGATTACCTTAGCGTGGGTCCCTTCTCACTGCTCGATACCGGGTAATGAGAAAGCGGACTCTTTGGCTAAGGTGGGCGCAACAAACGGTGATATTCATGAAAGACCAATAGCCTTTAATGAATTTTTCGCATTTGTACGTCAGAATACGATCATCAGTTGGCAAAATTCTGGGACTAGAGGGGAACTGGGAAGGTGGTTACATTCCATTATCCCCAAGGTTTCGACGAGCCCGTGGTTCAAGGGGTTGGATGTAGGTCGAGATTTCATTTGCGTGATGTCGCGGCTTATGTCCAATCACTATAGATTTGATACGCATCTCCGTCGTATTGGGCTCGGGGAAAGTGGTATCTGTGCCTGTGGTGAAGGTTATCACGACATAGAGCACGTTGTTTGGTCATGCCCTGTACACCGTGACGCCAGGTCTAAATTAATAACTTCCCTCCGGGCCGAGGGTAGAGGACCAGCTGTTCCTGTTCGTGATGTCTTGGCGAGTCGTGACCTACCCTACATGTCCCTTATATACATTTTCCTGAAATCCATCCACGCCCCAGTCTAGTCCCATTCCTTTCCACCACATTCAACAAAACGGCAAGAACACGTCATAGACCTCGATTTTGGAATCAGCAACTGAACCCCACACGAATCCGCTAGGACCTGAGAACCCGAGGCCTTTCGCGATATCTTGGCTTGAAAAACAGCGAACAACAACAACGAACCATAACCAGCAACTGAACCCCGCACAATAATTCCAGGCCCCGAGGATTACATGCCCCTGTCCCAGCTCATGACATCGTGGCTTAGCAGAACAAATCCATACATGCTGCATATCCATGGCCATTTCTACGATCATCAGACGACCATTCAACTACAAAACATTGATTGGAAAATATATGCTAGTTTTAAGATAGACTTAATTTCAGCTCGTAGTCGGCAGCGAGGATGAAAAATTTGCTTAAAGAATTTAAGTCATCAGATATAATTGGCGCCGTTAAACATTAAATTGTATTTGTGCCGTGTCAAATGAACGATAGGTGAAAAAAAAAACATTTATAATTAAATCTAATTCAAATACAAATCCAGATACAAATCCTGACTCAATTCGCAATAATATTTCTAAACCTAGTCGCATAAATTGAAGTCCAGCTTCAAACATAAAGACAAATTTAGATACAAATCTAATTGAAATTAAAATATCGTTCTGAACTGTAACTGTATTATCGAGCAATATTAAATACGAGCCACTAATGTGAATTAGTCTGGAAGTGTGAACACAATGTTATGTCCAATAGATATAACAACGTATTCATGCGGGGCTTAGTGTTTATAAAGACGACCTCGGAATGTACGTGTATTACCAGGCATTCTTGAAATGGGTCGTTGGATGAACACTAGAGCTGTCACCTTTTATCTCCAGGGCTAAAAATATTTGCATCTTTGTATTATGTAAAATATTAAAAAATCAATAAAAAAAATCAGCTTTAGATGCAGATAGGTTTTTTCCATAAAAGCACTGCCGGCCAGTGGGAGATGAATTGTAAAAACACACACACACACACACAAATCTAATTGAAATTGAAATAATATCAAAATCCAAATGAAAATTTAGTTCAAATCCAAATCTAAATTTAAGATTAAATAGTATTCCAATTACGATCCAAATTCGGACCCACATAAACTCAAATCTCAAAACTGAATTCAAATGGTACTGCAATCTCACGTTCGAATCGAACTTCCTGTTGAAATTGAGATTTAGATTGAGGTTTACTCTAACTCAAATGAAATTGTGATATCCTTGTCCTCAAAATTTGACATCCAAACTAAGATCAAAATTCAGCCTATCGAGTTACACACCAAAGTCAGAATAAAAACCATATTCAAATCCGTTCGATTCGAATTGATCAAAATTCCGTGACGTATCCAAATTCAATGCAAATCCATGACCAAATCATTAATAAGGTACAAATCATGTTCTTATTTAGAAGTCAATGTCACAGTCAGTAACGGCTGAATGTGGAAGCAAAATTTTAAAACTAGACATACCAGCACCTCCTTTTCTAATAATCTTCCATAATATTTGCTTTAGCTTCCTCCTATTTTCAACAGTTTCCGTCTGTTGGAAAGAATATTTATATCTTTCTTTTATGTATTACCTGACAGTGGCTTAGTTTTTGTTTATACATTAAATGGTACTTTTTGATTATGTTAGGCAATTGAACTACTATTAACACAAATTGTTTATTTCTCTAGAGCACAGAAATTGTAGAAAAACGGCTTTTGTTATTAAAAAAAGTAAACCTCATCCGCACTGGAGCGTCAAAGGGCCATCGCGCCTCTCCCGGTCAGTATTCCCATGTACGGTACGTGCAGTGTAAAAATGCATTAGTTTCGCTGCATCGAATGCTTGTGATTTTTGTGTGTGTTCACTTGTTTTTTTTTTTTTTTTTTTTTTTGATTTTATTATCAGCGATGGCTAATAACCGAATCAAAGGTGCTCACCATTGCAGGCGGTCCCGGTTATTTGCATACGCTGCTGACCTTGTTCACCTGTTACCGCTGCCGCTTCCCGTACGAGTTTTCTTCGTATGAACTCCGACACAGAGTGGCCAGCCGACCGGGGGTTCGATGTTTGTGTATGCAAAAATGTAATAAAACTGAAATGTTAATTCCAATTTTGTCCCTTCAATAAAAATCGAACCACTGACTGAAGCGATCGGGAAGGCGCACGTCTTTAATTAAGTCATTTCGTTTCGTTCGTTTGATGCCGAAAAGCGCTTGCTGAGCGTGCAATCGATTAAAAACTGGAAGAAAAAATCCTCACCGCTATGACATATTGGCCAGTCAGTCGGTTCACGGCAAACAGGACAAAAGAAATTACAAATTATTATACTGCCTACTTTCGTTTTATTGCTACAGTTTTCCGTGAAGTGCACCGAAGGATTTCTGCAATCTGAAGGCAAACGCTTCACGGTCCTAACGGACCGCCACGAACGTTACGTAATCTTACGTCGAATTGTGGATGAGTGGATAATAAAAGGTATCAGAATTTAATTAACGGCGGTCACCACCCTGTCGTTCGGAACTTGGAACGTTCCCGGGAATTTGGCGGCCAATAGCTGTTATCATCGGCCACGGTGAACGGGATGGATTTTTTGTGCGGACCTCCAGGGTGGCGATCCCGTTCGCCTGGCGACTGTTTGTTTTCTCTTCTTTGGTTTAGGATGAACAGCAGCATCAGTAGCAGCTAATTTTCGCGCACGGCGGTAGGTTGCGCGTTGAGCTAAATTATAGTTTCAAAGTCGGATTTTATTTCCCATGCCGAGGCCAGTTTGCAGGTTGATTCTGGTTGATAAGCGTTTAAGCTGGAAGGAGAGAATGGAAGCGTTTGATAATAATCTGTTGGATGGGGGAATTCATGTGCATTGGAATTTCATTCGAGACTTTGTGGAAAATTCGAGATATATTTATTTCATCCCAGATGCAGTCACCCGTTACATAAAATCACCAGAAAGGCAAATTAAAAGTCTTGATTAAACATCTCGGTTATGGTTGAAAATTTGTCCTGCGACATCTAATGACCCAATCAAAGCGCTGAGCTATATCTAGCCAACCAACCCCGGAGCCTGCGGGGGCCGGCAATACCAGGAAACCACCATCAAAAAGACATTCGTTGTGGTCCATGACAGGGTAGTTATGATTGTTTCTTTTTATCACTAATCTAGGGGACATTTTTCGTTTCGCTTTACGCCTGCTTTCTTGATATCATTATACCCTAAAGAAAAGAACCCCCATGAAATTTGTCCAAGGGAAAGGATATTGCCGATCAATCATTAAAAAAATTCTGAAAAACCCTCGTTAATGTCCTATCGAGCCGGTCGGGTCGCGATCAGGAAAAAAGAGCTGTCGGTTCGTTTTTTTTTTCATTTTGATACGTCTTGATCCGATTCGCTTGACATGCAATTTTTGGGATTAAGCAAAAGTAGTGGAAAGAATTTTTTCAGAAAAGTCATAAAATGAAAACACGGAACCAGGAAGGAGCGGATCAAGCGAAGATCGGATTTAGAAACTTTTTATTTCATTTTTCTGGGTTCTACCTTAATGGGAGGAAGTAAACTTTATCTGTTGGTAAACAGGATCGATCACTCTGATGTCGTAAAAATTTTCTACCCGTCGCGGATTCACATCCAGACGAAGGCTGTGCGTAAAGCGTAATCCGACTGGGAAAAAAGGTGCGTCCGACTAAATGTTGTCCTTAGCAAAGGGTAGCAACAAAGGCGTGTTTAATAGCTTCCCAAAACAGTGCTAAGTAGCTAATCCCGTTTGCTTTGGTTAATAAATTAAACGGCAATGCAACGCCTTCGTTCGAACTCGAAATTTTTTTGGACTCCCGTGGAGTGAAGAACCTCTCTGCTAGAACAACTTGCGCTAATTAGTTCTAACTTCGCTGGATCGTAGAACAAATGCGAAGCTTCCGAAACGCCCACCTGAACTCACCGTGCGCTGTTTGATGCTCTGGAAAAACGGTGAGGGATTATCGATCATTAGCCGTTCCATTGTTCCAGCCGGATGGTTTCGATTCGGGACCGATGACGGTCCGATGCGCTTGCCGGTGTGTTGGTTCCAATCGTTACTGGAGCATTGCATCACTGGTTGTCTGACTGATTGAAAGGCCAAAGCCACCATTCCACCGGGAGGTACGAGCCTGGAGTAAAGAAGCTTTGCTCATCCATGAAATTACACAACAATCGGATCAGTGCCGGGCTTAATTAGTAGAGTGTGACACAGCCGAGCTTGAAGAGGACTAATTTGAATAAGCCGTCCATTCAAGCAGGCAGAAGTTGAGAGGATCGTGAGGATTATGCTTGTGGACAGGAGTGACTGTCAAAAGGGTTTTCAACAATCCTGTTGGTTGAATTTGTGTCGATTCAAACCACGAATTATATAAAATCAAATTAGAATTTCAGCTGAAAAAAAGTAATATACATCCGAGAAAGCACGCCTTAATCGATCTTTTCGCTTGTCTGACCTTGAATAGCGGGGCTTTCAAGACGCTTCAAGACTGCTCTTTTGTGTCGCCCCGAGTACAAAGGGAAAAACTTCTCTTATTATGCATACCTCATAAAAGCCTCCGAAGAATCTTACCGAATGCAAAAAGAAAGGAAATGCATTCTTTCGTCTATTTCCATCAGATAACCTCATAATCCCATTTCGTCCTGTCGTCGGCGGACCGTGATCTTGAACTTGAGAGTTTTTATTTCTTTTTCTGTTCTTCCTCGCATCCATCTGTGCGTGTGATCGGAGATCTTTTATTTTCGAATCGAATCTTGCTCGCGCACGCTCGGTCGCTTGCAAGAAGAACGCTCCGAACCTAGGCCAACAGAACACACAGCATCCGCACAGTAGAATGCCGCGAAGCACACACAAAAAAGGATCCGCCGTCGGGTCTCAAATTTCCTTCGGCTCGGAGGAACACATTGTTGTGGCTTGCGCGTAAAATACAGAAGGACTTCGCGCGAACGATCGCGTCACGTCAAAAACGAAAACATTCACTCAGCTCCTCCTAATGGGATGCCTGTGCGAGAGGTGAGGAGCTAGCGGGGGAGTCCAGGATGGGATGATATTTATTGAGAGCTGGCACGCGGCATCCCCCACTTACCGCGCGCTTCCGTCAGACTTCCGCCACGGCTGTGTTTATTCCTTTGCAGTTGTGTGTTCCTACTTCCAGTTTGCGGTTTTATTGGACGTGAAGATATGCATCCGATGTGCGTTTTCACTGCAATTTTGTATCGTAATATTGCACTGCTCTTCTGGAATGAGGTCAGCCAACAAAGTGCGCACATTTTAGTCCAGTGAGTGGTTCTGGGACTCTGTACAATGAAAAAAAAAAAATGCAAATGATTTCAATTCTACCTTAAAATCACTAAAAATGGGCAAACAGAAAATTTCGAAAAAGATCAAATTAAAAACTAATAACGAATTGGGCTCAGAATTACTTTCTAAACAACCAAAGCAGACCGAACAAGAAAATTATTTCAAATGAGACTCGAAATTCGAACGACTCGAAAGGCAAGAAGCCATATTTAAATTGTCTAAAACACCCCTAAAGACGAAATCAGAACAACAAAGCAAAAATATTCCAAAATAAACTCAAGTTAGGTAAAAGCACATTCAGTAGGCCAAAAAAAGAAAGGAGTTTTAATTTAGCTAAAAAACATGCTTCGTGAGCCAGAAAAGGCCGAGAAAATTTTCAAATGCCATGTAAAATGTAAATTCAATTATTTTTTTAATTTATTGGAAATTCTGCAAAAGCTAAATAATATTTAACTGAGATCTGAATTGTCAATTGCATCGAAACCGGTCGACGAAAAAGGTAAATTTACTCCTTTTTATGTTTTGTAAGAATAATAAGTGTTATGTCCTGTCTCGCGTCGCGGTATGTGATTGTTCTTACGTTGGCACTAGAAAATTTATATGGTGCACCTCTGAAGTTTTAAAATAAATACGATCCCTAGTTTAGCTCAAAATCTTCAAAAAACGATCGAAACGAAGTTCTGAAATTAGGTGTAAAATAATTTGAAAACACTTTTTCCCTCGAATCAGAAAGAAGGTTCATGAATGAAATGATTCCAAGTTCTTCTATGTTTTTTAATGATACCTGCTCGGACAGTACCCCGTTACTAGGCCTACGTATATACAAAGAGCTCTTTTGTTTAGCTCTTTGGCATTTCTAAAATACAATTCAAGACTCCTTCAATTCAAGAATTCTTGCGATTTTTGCGGTTTCTTCTGCTTTTTGATGACCGCTCAACAATTTTCTAACGTTCATGTAGCATCTTTTGACGTCTATTACTTTAAAATTTTTGGAAACATTCTGAATTTTTCGTGGATTATTATAGTTTCAAGAATGATTTTTCAACGCTTATGGTTCGAGACGAATTAATAATATTTTTCGTAAGTTTTAAACCCATTTTTATGAGTATTTCTTTATTGTTAGCCAATTTTCATTGATTTAAGGGGTTATGTACCTTTTCGCTCGAGAAAAAAGAGCAAAGTTTTGATTTTTTTTATTCAAGTATGTAGCACCTTTTTTTTTTATTGCATAAAAGTAGTAACTTTCTGAAACTTCTGTTAATCAACAACAACCAATTATTTGTTGAGTAATGGACATTTACCGGAAACGCTGTTTTTTGCAGAGGTTTGTGGTGTTTACGATTGAGACCCAGTAGATCAACTGAAATAAAAAAAAAAACTTTTATTATTTTATTAGTAGGTAGAAATTTGTGGGTATCTGAACGATCATTCTCATAAGTATTTTGGTTTCAGTGCAAACAGGAACGTTTTTCCCGGAAAAGACATGTTGTGAGTGCTAAAAATTGAATGAAAACTTGTTTTTTGGCAAAGTTAAACTTCGTGTATCAAAAACGATTGTTCAGCGACCGGGAAGTTTAATAACGAACATTTAAAGAAAAAGAGAACGCGTATAAAGTTTCAAGTTAAACTTATGCGGCCGTGACGAGGCGCGCTTCAAATCGCTCTAACTTTTTCCCTATTGCTCTGATCTTTATAAAAAATGTTTTCAAGAAGTTGTACTTAAAGATTAAGCAATAAATTTTTTTTCGATTTTTTGAAAACCAAAAAGGTATATAACCCCTTAAATAAATCACCCTCCGGTTGGTCACATATCTCAGCAGTAGCATGGTAGCAACAAACGTTTCGATTTACCGGTTAAGAGCTTCGGCCTCCTTTCTTGCGATGGAGTTTTGCATTATTTTGGCAACAACACATTTTTTGCTGTATCCTAGCCACCAAAATCTGTCGCCGCCGTTCAATTTACTAAGTTTGAACCTAGTTTGTGAGGTTGCGATCTGCTTTGTTGGAACGCCTTAACAAAAGCGGGGAATTCGACTTTACAGAAATAATTTGAAGTCGATTAAATCAATCAGGATGAACAGAATAAAAAAGCGAGCAAAAGAAATCGCTTGATATTCCAAGCCGCAACACGATACAGGCTACATAGTTGCGTGTGTGAGAGCACCATCGGTCGTCTGAAGAAAATGAGAGAATGTGGTGAAAGTTAACAAAAAGCTGGAGCTGATTAAAGTGATAATTGCTTTTGCTTTGCATTGACATCGGCTCTACCCACCCCGCGCAATTCATCTTCTCCGCTAGCGCTATCTGTGAATAAACACTTCAAGCCTATTTTCTTACTACACTTCATGATATTCTATCGAATGACATATTATCGAGTCTATACATAATCAAGTTCAACCTAAATATGAGTACAGTGACGTTTCGATTAGAGCACGATAAAAAAAATCGCGTCATATATTTGAAACATTTTCATTCCATGTTATTTGCATGTGTTAATATATGTTCATTTGTGTTTTAATGTTATGTTTTAAATGTTCGGTATAATTTCACTGCAGGCTACCAAAAATTTGTTATTTAGAGCAGTGGTTCTCAAACTGGGGTACGCGTACCCCTGATGTACTCGAAAGCCTTCGGGGGGTACGCGAAAGAAAAATCAGTAATGGCGGACAAAGCAATTTTTTTTTATATTACTCCATTTGTTGTTCAATCTTGCTCTTAACGTGAAACGGAATGGAACCCAACCATGGGATGACCGATGGCTTCCTCCTGCATACTACCGAATTTTTGGAATGCGTCATAAAATATCGTTAATTTTTCAACTAATTTTTCAACGTGTAAGTTCTCAAAAAATACCGGTACGAAGCAGTCGCGTAACCACTCAAACTAAGTATTCTATTCTCTTAACACTAATAAACATCGCGATCGCAACTAATTTACACGAAAAATTGATCGAAATGGTCTGAAACTTGCCTATAAAGTATAACGCCTCGAAAAATCCCGGTTTTTGCTCTTTTCTAGTTTCAAGTCAGTTGTGTGCATCAAGTTGTGCGCCAGTGTTGTCAGCATTATCAGCAGCAGGCTGCGCTAGCATATTTTATGGCAACAAAAAAATTAAAAACTTGGTAACCATGTACTGTTACCTATGTTAAAATAATTAGATTCCGTCCTGTTCCACCCTAAAACATGACTGTAGCAAGCAAATAAACCATAGTTTTATTTGAAACTTGAACTAGACTACCACAACATGACCTACCACTACTCTGCGAAAACATTCCAAGCCAGGGGGTACAGTAGATTTGACAAATATCGCCAAGGGGTACGCGGACAAGAAAAGGTTGAGAACCGCTGATTTAGAGTGATGAAAAAATCCAACAAATATTATCATGGTGTATTTTTTTCTGAAAATTGAAGTGTTCGTGTAAATCTACTTAAACAAATAATAAGTTTGAATGTGAAAGGCTGTGTCTCACCGCACGCTGGGTGGATTAATTTGAGTTTTTAGTATTGCTGATTATTGTTCAGATTAATGGGAAGAAAATCATCATCATCATAATTATTTAATTCATTTCTTACATTTTTTTAGGAATTCCACTACGATTTCTTGTTGTTGCTTTACAAAAAAACTTGAACAACTTTTTACATTTTAGATTTTTCAACAATTTTTGACAGCCCTTCAGGAAATTTTTAACTTTTTTTCGAATACTCTTGATAGCTCTCTGATGATTTTTTAGCACTTTCTTGCGATATGTTTCATAGGTATAAGTTTCCAACGAATTTCTGTACACTTTTTACTGGATGCTCTAAAATCCTATTGGCAATTTTCAAATGACTTTCCAACATTTTTCTTATTTTTTTGCATATTGCGGACGATTCATGACTTTGGTTCAAACTAGTGGACAATTTAAACTTTGGTTTTAAAACAAAGAGCATTTTTTCTTCATGATTTTGTGGAAATGTCTGATGATATCTGGTGGCAAAAATTATGTTCTCCTGGGAACCCTCTAGGTGAGTCTTTTCATTTTTTTTCTTATTATGTATTTTATATGAGAAAAATACGATACAGAGAACTAATTTAATTTTTTTGCATTTTTTACGTCTTGCCACCTTTTTTGAATCAACTGATTAAGAGACTTCCTTAATGATTTTATTTAAGCTTTGAGCAGGTTCTGATGAATTTTTGAAACAGTTGTTGTCGATTCATGACATTCTGACATTTTTCTATACCTTTGAAACGGTGGAGTAGCGAATCCTTGACTGTTTTATCTGAATGGTTGTTGGACGGCTTTTCAGCATCCACCGCCTGATAACTTTTTGACGAATTGGTTACGATATTTTGACGGCTTTTATGATGATTTTGTAATCTTTATGCTGATTATTTGGAAATACTTTAACGAATGGTGGCGAACCAGCCTGTGGCTGAAAGCCACCCTAATAAAGTAATAAAAAAAATTACTTTAACGACTCTTTGACACGTTTCGCAATTTGCTGCGATTTGTAGAAAATTTGTTAATTTTTCATCAGCATGAACAAATATTTGACAATTTTGTGGAAATTTTTAGGTGACATTAGATGGCGAAAATCTTATGCCAAACGTTTGATGATTTTCTTTTAAGTTTTGACAAGGTTTCAATGACTTCTTGATTAAGTGTTACCCATTTTCAATGGTCGTTCATCAACTTTTCTAATCTTTTTGACGATGTTTCGAGAAATTTTTAACTTCTCTTTGCATGCTTTTTACCAGTTGTTCAGAAATATTTTGGAAACTTCTCGATTTATTCGAAGGCTTCTTGATAAATAGTTTTGTTCATATTTTTTACAAATATTCGATGACTTAATCTACTTTTTGATAACATTTTTGTCATATTCTCTTAACTTTTGAACTGTTTCAAGACAATTATTGAATGAATTGTTAGCAAATTTGCAACTACTTTTTGATAATTTTGCGGTAACAAATCATTAACTTTTAGGTGACATTTTTTTATTTTTCCTGATAACTTTCTATACCCTTATAGCAATTATTCTTTTCATTGTGATCTATTCATTACAACTTTCCAAAACGAACTTAATGATGAACTTCCACCATTTTTTTTTATTTTTTCCGATTTGTATTTCGAACAAGCTACTCCCATTTTAGTGACTTTTAGATATTTTTCCAAAGATTTTCATTTTTCTGGAGGCTTTGTGAGGAAATGTTGAGAACGATTCGAGATTTAATGACTCTATTCCGATTTTTTCAAAGATTTGAATATTCGAACATGTACAGAAAATTTCTTAATAGGGAGGGAAACTGGCAACAAGGCCGATTGTTTGTGCGCGCTTTTATCTCCACGTAATTTCTTCTTTTAAAGTGTGTTTTGCGAGAAAATAAATAGTGAAATCTACTAAAATTACTGGTGTTGGTGTCCCAAACAACAGATATATCGGAATATGCAGTCTCTGGAGGATTTTGTGCAAGATAAGTGATATTATTTTTTGAGATTTTTTTTCTGTTTGAGTTGTATGTGTGGACATACTATATACTCATTCAATCGTTTATTCACATGTAGGCGGCGCTGCATTTTTTTTTTGCTTTGATCATCGACTTGTAGAGGCAGTTTCATACAGATCTGTTTAGTATGTATTTTCGGTTGAGAGTAGAGGGAAAATAAACTAATTTTTTACTAGAATGTTTGTAAATATACAGAGCGTTTCTAGTTCATACGAATGCGTCACTTAACAAAAATTTTTAGAGGTTCGGAGTTTCTGTTTCGGAAAACATTGGACTTTGTTCGCGTGGGTCTTATTTGACAATATTCGACTATCAGTTTAGATGTAATGAAAAAAATATATGATGTGGTAAAATCCCTTCGGACTGGCTGTCTGAAGATTGATTAGCGACTAATGACAATTATATCAAATCGGTGGATAATAATAAGCGTATAACTAAACTATATATGTATACATTCACCCCTAACCTCAAAACATAAAATAGTAAAATTGCTATATAAATAATCTAAAATTCAACTGATAAAATACAATTTAAACTAAAAAGTCGGTAAATCACAACAGCCTCCGCTCTTAGCTCTCAAAATTCATACCTATAATATAATCAATTATCGACCCGCAACATCTAACAGATGTATCCCAGGGTCTCCCTTTCCTACTAAAATTTCCCATCTCACGTAACATTAATGAGGGCACGTAGAGTTCTCTGCGGTTCTCTTAAGTAAATGTTGGACTAACATTCCTTTTCCGTTCCCCAACAGTTGCAAGGACGTGGCCAGGGCGGTAACAATTCTCTGGAGACATCTGACCTTTGTTTAATAACATTAAATTAGATCCCAAATTTAATGTTGCTGCTCAGGAACGAAGGTAATTTGTTCTCGTAATCAGAGTATTGTTGCTAGCACCAACTACGAAGTTGTGCAGCAGTTTATGCTATGCTATGTACAGAAAATTTCTTTAAAAGGTTTTGCTAATTTGTATGCTTCCTAGAACTCTTTGATGGTTCTCTAACAACTTCAGATGGCTTTTCAGTAATCTTAAAATAACTTTCTGAAGGTTATGACACATTTGAGATGACATCTCGACTTGTCACGTCTTTACGCAAATTTTTTTATATTTGACGATATGTTGATGAATGCTTAATTAATATTGAGCCATAGTTCGAAAATCTCTTTCAGTATTTTTTTTTCGACAACTGCGAATGGTATTATTTGGATTTTGGTGACTATTTTCGACGACAAATCATAAAATGTAGTCATGCTGGTGAAAATAATAATCTACACTGATTATCACAACTCCAGAGTGAAAAACGTTTGCACCTAATAAAATAATAATAATAACCAAAAGATAGATTAGAAAGATAAAGATTTGTTCCTTTACAAACCGAAAAGTTTCAGAAGCTGCAAACTATCAATGATTGTTAACTTTTGGGGGAAAAATTAAAACTAAGAATGTGGAATCTTCAACTACTTGGGAATAATTAGGCACAGTAACTTTTAATGTATATTTCTTCAAAGACACTGTTTCTTCCGCACATATTATAGACTGATGATCACTTCAGCAAAATTTGCAGTATTACTTGGATGTCTTGTTGTAGAAGCTTCTAGGCGTCAGTCAAACTCTTCCGACAGCGACCGTCTGCAAACATTTGACCTTTGGAACACCTATGAATTTCAGGAATAAAAATCATAAAACTTCTTCTATCTTCTGGTAATTCTGGAACGGTTCTGTTGAATGTGGCTTCTGTTGATGCTTCCAGTAAGCTAAGTGCTGGTAACGCAATTAGTAAGTACACAATAAACATTTTCCTCCACTTTCCAAGTAATAGCTCTGTAAACTGCATCAAATCGACTAAATAGAATGGCAGACATTCGAGCTCATATATGGCCTAGCACGTACCAAGCAACGAAAATAGGCAAATAATCACGTAAGATGAGTTAACCGTTGCGAGTCATAAAATATTTTGTCAAACAGAAATATTCAGCAGCTTCGAACGTCATAATATTGCGCTTCAAAACAGCCGATTTGTCATCAAGTGCTAGGCTGGCACTTAGAAGAAAATTTGCTCATTCATCAAAAATCTAATGATATAAGTACGCAGTAGCTGGTACAAAAAACGTAATTTTTACCCACTTGCTGCATAATTTGTGATCTTTGAATCTGTGAGGAAATTTACCCATAGAGCAAACATCTCCGAGAGCATTCTTCCATCCGACCATTCCATTCATCGTCAGTCAGCTTCGACAGGCAACAAACTTGACGCCATCTGCGAAACCTGCAATTAGCGGCTCGAGCGGGACAGACATTAGGAGCACATTCTGCGACAGCAGCCATCTGAGGCACGAGTCTCCGCGGCGGCAGCGACGGCGGCGTAATTCGATCTTTTCCACTCTTCGTCCCAGTACCTAATCGTCGTCGTCACCATCATCGTCACCATCTCAGCCGGGCAGCAGCCGACGTCTGCTGCTGGTGCAAATTTATGCGCAGCAACAAAGTGTTCAACAACGGCGCGGCCGGGATCAACCCCTGCGAAAATTAGCATTAGAATGAGGACGAATTTTACAGAAGCAGCAGCAGCAGGCCCATCGATGCACACGCGTGACAAATTCCCGCATCCTAACGTCGCGTTGCAGAACGCATCGAAATGGGCGGAATTAGTTAGTTAGGAGATCGGAATCAAAATGCACCCTGGTTATTTCACCTTTGATTCCGGGCACGTTCCAGACGACAGAAGGCCATTCACATGTCGGGTGTCGGGTTAATTAAAACTGCTGAATTCGTTCGGATTATTTTTTTCATTATGTGCCCCGCTATTGTCCGATTGCCGTCGGATTGTGGGTAACCTTGGCCCGTACAGTGCCTTCAGTCACAGGTTAAGGTTTTTGCTCAAATTAAAAATTCTTAGAAAACAACACCTGGGCATTTCGGACCAGGAATAGTCTCAATTAGATTGTTGTCAAATAATAACCACGTGTGTGGGTCACCAATCAGTGTAAATAGTCTTGTAAACGATTCCCGGTACGAACCCCGGGAGGGCGGTTAACGTGGAGTATTTGTTTACCCAAAACATAAACAGCTTCATTGCTCGTGCCCAAAAAGAAACAGTTCAGTTCGAGGCAAATAAGGACACATTGCCGGTGGTCGATTTCTGATCTCCAGCTGTTCAATTATCTTCCGCAGTGATCGATTCGAGGTGACGCTGCTGGTCTTAGAGGCGCGATCGGACGAGGCACGAGCCCCTGCAGCTCGTCTAGACGGTAATGATGATGTCCTGATGGGAAGCGACCGTCTAAAGGACATGTCACCAGGCCCAACTTTCCATTCGAAGTGATATCTAGCAAAAGGTAACATGTCGATTCGAGGAAGAAAACCCCAGGAATTTGTGTATGAATGATACCATTCAACTGATAACAAGAGCAAAGAGCAAACGAGGAAGAGTTCGACTGTTAGAATCGTGTAGAATGAGGATCGACCACAAACCATCGCTCTTGGTATGGCACGAGTGCAAATTTGTGTTTCGTTACGTTTCCGTTTGGCGGACCCTTACGAGCAAGTAGGATAAAATGAAGGGAAAAAATCAGCTCACTAACTAATCCATAGGTGATATCTTCTCAATGTTGACCTGATGTACTGACGTTGCTTTGTTCGCGCCTTCTATTTCCGCACGGCCGGAGCTCGTGGCCACATATCAATCGACCGTTGACTCTGTATCTGTGCTCTGTTCCGTGTGCACGAGCCGCGGGTGGTTTGTTTGCAGTTTTGATTTTGGGACAGTAATTTGGTTCTTGATTTGATTTAGTTCAGTTATGATATAAATTCACATGGCACCCTGGACTTCTAATGCATGAAATATAGCTGTTAGCACTCTGTTTTCGATGTGAACCTCGTTTCTTATTTTTTGCACTGATTGGTCATGTTCGTCTAATTGAATTTATTAAGGGAAAATTGGAATATTTCTCTGCTTCCGTTCGTTGAAATATGCCAAGATAATGTTTGAACTTACTATAAATACTTGCTAGGACCAGATATCTGAAAACAAAAAACTTTTCACCCGCATCTGCTAAAAAACTTAATTCTAAACAAATATCCCCAAAGCAATAAAATTCAAAATTAGAAAAAAAAATTTAAAAAAAAATGTAAAGGTAATTCTCAGTTAAAATCAGAATCTCCTAGAAATGTTTTGAATAAGATTTACAGCGAGAAGCAGTTCTAAAGGTCGAGAAAATTGAAAAATAATTAAAAAAATTCCCAAAACAAATATTTTAAATTGACCAAAAAAGTGGAAACAAATGATCCAAAATAAACTCACAGCAAACCGTGTTGAAACCTAAGAATCAAAATTTTCGATAACGATCTAAAACTCTGCATATAACGTTTCAAAAAATTTACAAAACATCTAAAGACTTATATTAAAAGAAAAAGTTTAAAAATGGGATCCCAAAACAAGGTTATTTATTTACGAAAATTCTTTCAAAAATCAAAAAATAACAATGAGAATCTCAATTCGAAATTAATCTCAGAACTGCTGGTCAAAATCAAGGAAAATTAACAAGAAACAAATAAGTTCTGAATTAGGTAAAATGAAAAGAATTACCTGCTGAAAACGCAAAACAAACGTCAAAAAAGACCAGAAGCCACCATAACTCTGGCTTAGAATCACGTGCTCAACGTGTTCAGTTGGAATCAGGCTTGATATTTGTTGACATTCTTGAATGAAAGTGAAAAAAAACATCGATAAACGTTATTTTTTTACAATCCTTTCAGAGTTCTCCCTTCCCGCTTTTTGCATGAAAGTGAACTGTCAAAACACCTCATTTTATTTCATGCGATGGAAGCAAGACAACAAAATCAGTTTATCAGTTAACGAAGATTGTTAAGGCATCGGTCAGTGCCAGTGAAAAAGTGTTTCGGTGCGGTTCATTTTGGTTGAGTGGACTGTTTGTTTCTCTTTTTCGCTTTGAAGTGAAGATCATTTGGTTGGATTTGTCGTCAAATTTTATTCCGTAACCGTGAACGATTCGCGCGATCTATTTCATCTGAGTATAACAGCACGTTACTAGGACGAAAATCTTGTGTATTTGAAAGAGTGCTGCGATCATTGGAAGGGAAATTGAAAATGATTGGCTGTAATTTTCGAAGAATTTTGCTGGGGAAAATGACTTTTATCAGCACTGATTGGGAGTTCTCATATTAATATACTTTTCAGTGCCTTGGCTCTGCGACGCTTCAAAGTTCGCCAGAAATTGTTGGATCATGCTAATTTCCTTCAAAGAAGCGGAACGTAGTGGTGAAATAAGGGGCCGTTCAATAGTTACGTAAGCATTTTGTTTCACTTTTCCAAATGAACTTCCTATTTTTTCTAATGCTATTTTCGAAGGAACATCTTGTCAGTATTAATATTTACTGTGTACATTACTCAATTATGGATTTAAATTTGAAACTGAGCAACGTTTACCACGGAGACGATTCATCAAAATAAGTCAAGATCGAACACTTTTGTATCAATAATTCCGTATTTACAGGAAGAAAACAAACGGAAATATTCAGTATCATCAGCTTCTAAATTGACGTCCTTGATAAAGAAAGTTTAGTAGTATTCCGGACCCTCATGGAAGAATTGTTTTGTGGTAAAAATCTCGTTTGACGCCTCCTATCTAATGAAGTATGGCTTTGTCATCATAGAATAGACTTTTTAGTTCTTAAATGTTCAGAAACGAAACAAACAATATAACATATAACATAATATGAAACAAAACGCTAAGACAACTGCTGCTGAGGATATTTTCCTCGCCGATTATAATTTTGATAGCTGTTGTTTTCCATTCTTGTTACTTTTTCTGATGGTTTGTAGAACTCACCGAGTTAAAATTTAACCTTTGCAGCGATGACATCCATAAATCTTTCAATCTGAACTAGAAATATCACATCCATCAGCCTATTCTGAATTTCGAAAAACTCATCCGAGTGACTTCGATCCCTCCCGAAAAACCTGCGCACATCAATCCAAAGAAAACACTTTCTTTATTAATACCCATCCCAACTCCTCTCAGCCGTAACTGTCAGCCATTGATTGACTGAAAACAAACGAATTTAAAATAAAAGATTCGATCCTATTGTCCCCGTAGGGGCAAGCTTCATGCAATATTTTTGTCCGATTGTCAACCGCATTCAACCACATTCGAGCATACAGTTACTACAAATAAAGGAAAACACTGACATGCTGGTGGGCAAATTTTGGCTACAGTTTCTATTTGTGTTTAATTTCCAGAGAGACTGGAAGAGATTCGAATCCGGCGATAAATAGAGACCTCACACCGATGCCGTGTTTTGACATCTTTCGGTGAAAAAAAAAAAGCTGATGATGAACGTGCACGCAGCAAACCACCCGAAGGACAATTCCGCAATCAGTGGTTCTGACCACCTGCGGGGCAGGGCGGGTTCATGTTTATTGCACCGAGTTTGCCTCCGGACAAATCGGCAATCTCTCTTCTCAGAAAACACTGCAACGTCATCCGATCAAATGATCGGATAGTTTTATCGCGCCTAGGAATGCTTCGGTGGAAATCTGAACCCCCGTCAAGGACAATACATCACCGTCGGCCTGCCGATCGCGGGAGGATGCTACGGAAAGAAAGGAGCAGGATCTATTTCTCAGCGCAGCGCAGTTCACACTTGGCAACACTTAAGCCGCGTGCGCGTCTGCGCTTTGATTGTTGAAGCCAAAGAAAAGAAAAGAGGAAAGAGACGCACTTCACCAAACTCATGCCCAACCGGTTGTTATGGAGTGGAAACACGTGTTCTCACAAATTCCTTCACCGAGCTGCGTCGAGAGTTCTTGAAACTCGTATGTCGATAAACCCTGGTGCTGTTTGAGACCAACTGCGAGTACTATCTACTGGGTCATAAAGAACGTGCATCCGGTCCCGTTGGGTTCACGAGATCTGGTCGCGATCCGACATCTATCCAAATCACACCAGAGCGCGGAAAGTCACGCAATCCGTCATCGGCTGGCGGCGTCAAATCAATGTTCAATATTTGCATGTAATATCGTCCCGTGTTCGAATTCAGCGAAACTGATAAGTAGGTACACGATAAGAGATAGGTAGATAGCCATGCCACCCGTACAATTGAGATGATTGACTCGAGGCAGTGCTGAGCGCTTAGATAACGCCTTCCACACGGATGAAACGCAACATAGGAATTCGGAAGTTACTTGTCGCGTCGATTCGAAGCGTTCTAGTGCAGACTAAACGTTACATCTATTTAAAAAATTTTGTTTGCTCCGCCAGTTCTAAGAATATACAGAAATTACATTGTTGATAGAAAGAGAGATACCAATAAATTATGTGTTTTTCTTACCTTTCAAAACTTGCCATTCTGTTTAGATAGTCTTCGGCTTTTTATCGTTTTTTTTTTTTTCAAATATGATTTGAAAATAAGGAACGCTACTAGACATACTAATTGTATCGTTGTTGAAATCTGACGGTAGGCCAGCTTCACTGCAACAGAACACTAACTATTGGAAAATATTAATCAAATTTGACAAATCTGGACAACATTTAATTTATACAGGAATGTAGTGTACAGCCTAGAAGAGATTTAGGGAAAACTTGGTTTTAAAATGTAGATGTTTCAATTCTGAGAGCTGATTGCATTTGCTGGAAATTTTTGCCGATGGAGCAATGCTCAAAGATGAGAAAAAAATTCAAAAAACTACCAAATATAAGCCAGGTATTGTAAAATAAACCCTCTGATAAAAGTTTGCATTCAAATTAAAACAGAATATCCAAATTTCTCTCTTATAATTAATTCTACGAAGCACGAGAAATGCTCAATAGGTTGTTGAAATGGTTATCTTTTTTTTTTTTTTAAAAGGGGGGATTTGTTAGTAGCTTAAGTATTTATGATAAATATTAGTAAATAATGAGTATGTGTGTCCAATCACAAATGGTGACTTCTCAACACTGTTAGAAATTTGAAATTTTAATTGTTAGGATTTGTTTGCTTTCGCAATAAGGACTTATCATTCGTAGGGATTTAAACCTACTTGTCAGAAAAGGGGAAGTAAACTTACAACTAACTTAATTGCTAACTTATTGGCTATAAAGAGAGCTTATCGTAGCAATTGAGGATTGCAACGATTTTTGTCGAAAATTGTTAATAATTTTATTTGACATAGCTTCTAATGGTTCAACACCAGTAAGTCTATGTAATTCGAGTGTACCAAACCAAGGAGGACGCTTCAAAATCATTTTCAGAATTTTATTCTGAATCCTTTGGAGCGTTTTCTTCCTTGTTGAACAGCAACTTGACCAGATCGGTACAGCATAAAGCATTGCTGGTCTAAAAATTTGTTTGTAAATCAAAAGTTTGTTCTTTAAACAAAGTTTAGAATTCCTGTTAATGAGAGGATATAAACATCTCGTATATTTGATGCACTTGGCTTGTATACTCTCAATGTGCTCTTTGAAAATAAGTTTTTTATCATAAATTAGTCCCAAGTACTTAACCTTGTCGGACCAACTTAAAATAACCCCATTCATCTTGACAACGTGATTATTGTTTGGCTTGAGGAAAGACGCCCTAGGCTTATGCGGAAAAATTATCATTTGAGTTTTAGAAGCATTGGGAGAGATTTTCCACTTTTGCAAGTAGGAAGAAAAAATATCTAAACTTTTCTGCAATCGACTGCATATGACACGAAGGCTTTTTCCTTTTACGGAAATGCTTGTGTCATCGCAGAACAATGACTTTGTGCATCCTGGAGGCAAATCAGGAAGATCTGAAGTGAATATGTTGTATAGGACTGGCCCCAAGACTGAACCTTGAGGTACACCTGCTCTGACAGGAAATCTATCAGATTTAGAATTCTGATAGACAACCTGCAGAGTTCGATCAGTAAGATAATTTTTTAAAATTTTGATAAGGAAAATCGGAAAATTAAAAGTTTGCAATTTCGCAATCAAACCTTTATGCCAAACACTGTCGAATGCTTTTTCTATGTCTAAAAGAGCAGCTCCAGTGGAATAACCTTCAGATTTGTTAGCTCGTATCATATTAGTAACTCTGAGCAATTGATGAGTTGTGGAATGCCCATGGCGAAATCCAAACTGTTCATTTGCAAAAATTGAATTTTCGTTGATGTGTGACATCATTCTGTTAAGAATAATTCTCTCAAACAGTTTACTTATTGAAGAAAGCAAACTGATTGGTCGGTAACTTGAAACTTCAGCTGGATTCTTATCCGGCTTTAAAATTGGAGTAATTTTTGCATTTTTCCATAATTTGGGAAAATATGCAATTTTGAAGCAGCAATTGAAAATTTTCACTAAAAATTCCATTGTGCTCTCAGGGAGATGTTTGATTAGTATATTAAAGATTCCATCGTCACCAGGTGCTTTCATATTTTTGAAATTTTTAATAATTGATTTAATCTCATTCAAGTTAGTTTCAATTATTTCTGCAGGTAAAAAATTCTGGGAAGAAATTAAATCAAATTGACGTGTGACTTCATTTTCAATTGGACTCACAAAATTCAAATTTGAGTTATGAACACTCTCAAACTGCTGAGCAAGTCTTTGAGCCTTTTGTTCATTGGATACAAGAAAACGTTCACCATCTTTTAAAACTGGAATAGGCTTTGAAGGTTTCTTAAGAATCTTCGACAGCTTCCAAAATGGTTTTGAATATGGTTTCAATTTTTCAACTTTAGTCTCAAAATTTTGATTTCTCAGAAGAGTAAATCTATGTTTAATCTCTTTTTGTAAATCTTTATAAATAGTTTTAAAAACAGGGTCACGAGAACGTTGATATTGACGTCTGCGGACATTTTTCAAACGAATTAGAAGTTGAAGATTTTCGTCAATTATTGATGAATCAAATTTCACTTGAGCCTTTGGAACAGAATAATTCCTGGCATCAACAATTGCACATTTTAATGCTTCCAAAGCGGAATCAATATTCACTTCGTTTTGCAAATCAAGCTCATTATTGAAATTTCTCTCAATATGAGTTTTGTATCTTTCCCAATTAGCCTTGTTATAATTAAAAACAGAGCTCATAGGGTTTAAAACTGATTCATGTGATAAAGAAAAAGTTATTGGAAGATGGTCAGAATCAAAGTCAGCATGTGTGATCAAATCACTACACACATGACTTTGATCTGTTAGCACCAAATCAATTGTTGAAGGGTTTCTTACAGAAGAAAAGCATGTAGGACTATTCGGAGACAAAATAGAATAGTATCCTGAAGAACAATCATTGAATAAAATTTTTCCATTGGAATTACTTTGAGAATTATTCCATGAACGATGTTTAGCGTTAAAATCGCCGATTATAAAAAATTTCGAACGATTTCTGGTGAGTTTTTGTAAATCACCTTTAAAATAATTTTTGAGCTCGCGTGTGCATTGAAATGGTAAATATGCTGCGGCAATAAATAAAATCCCAAGTTCAGTTTGAACTTCAATTCCCAAAGTTTCAATAACTTTCGTCTCAAGATGGGGAAGAGCACGATGTTTGATTCGGCGATGAATAACAATTGCAACTCCACCGCCGGAACCCTGAATCCTATCATATCTATGAACCACGTAATTGGGATCATATTTTAATTTTATGTTAGGTTTCAAAAATGTTTCAGTAATAATTGCAATATGCACATTATTTACTGTTAAAAAATTAAAAAGCTCATTCTCATTGGCCTTCATTGAGCGAGCATTCCAATTTAATATTTTAATTGTTTTATTTAAAATCATTGCTAAATTTTAAATTAGAAACAATTTTAATAGTAAAATTTGTGCCTATTTGAATGGCTTCAAACATTGATTTTGCCTGCAACATGGCGTTCATAAGATCGAACATTGCCTGTTGCAAAAAAGAAAGTTTACCTGCCGTAATAGGCCCCAGGCAGTTGACATTAGAAAAAATATTTTCGGTAGCAATATTAGCTGGAGTGATAGGTGTACAATTATTATCTAGCGTGTTTTGCTTACCCATATTAACGGTCATTTTCGAACTACCAACACTAGGCGGTAAAATGTTCGAACTACCTGTAACCTGTGCATAAGTTAAACGGGTATGCAAAGGAGTAGGTAAACTATGCGTCACTGGTACGCTTGGAGAATTTTGTTTTGAAGTTGGTTTTAATTGAGAAATTGAATTTTGTTTACCTTGCCTTGCCTTAACAATTGCTAACCGGACTGGGCATTGATAAAAATTTGACATATGGTTGCCGTTACAATTCGCACAGCGAAAATTTTTACTCTCTTTCACAGGACATGTGTCCTTTTTGTGAGAAGAGTCTCCACAATTAAGACATTTTTGGTCCATGTTACAGAATTTGGAACCATGGCCATAACGTTGGCAAGTACGGCATTGGGTGATATGCTTTTCACCTCCGCCATACTTCCTATAAATTTCCCACTTTACACGCACATTATACAAAGCATGTGCTTTTTCAAAAAATTTTAAGTTGTTAACCTCATTGCGGTTAAAATGAATTAAATAATTAACAAGGGAAATTCCAGTTCTCTGACTGTTTTCGCCTCGTGATTTTTGTTTCATTAGAATTACTTGGGTAGGGGCTATGCCAAGTAATTCTGTTAAAGTAAGTTTGATCTCATCAACGGTTTGATCGTTGGTGAGACCTTTCAAGACAACCTTGAACGGCTTGGCGTTCTTGGTGTCATATGTAAAAAATTTGTACATCTTGTCAGTTAAATACTGGACAAGACGATCACGACCCTTTACTGAGTCGGCTAATAAGCGGCATTCACCTCTACGGCCAATTTGATAGGTAACTTTAACGTCAGAAACAAACGTTGAAAGTTCCTTTTTGAATATATTAAATTCAGAAGAAATAGTTACCACAATAGGTGGAACTTTCTCCTTTTTTAAAGATTTTATATTTTGTATAGTTTCATTATTAACAACTTCCATTTCACCAGCTTCTTGCTCAGGCAAAATATCAAAAGGATTGTCACTACAGACACTCGAAGTATCAGAAAGAGATGCCTCTCTTTTCCTCCCCGCAGCGATGCGAGGTTTCTTTTTCCGTCCAGCCATTTCAGGTGGTACGAAAAAAGTTAAAACAAATGTTAAATTCAAAAGTAGGTAGTCTTGAGAAAGACTGATGGGAAATAACTTTCAGGTAGTCTTTAAAAGACACACTGACAAAACACAAACTTTGAAGCTATAGGCAGTCAAAGACCAGTCCACAAGCAACCGAAAAAACGTCTGACCTGTAGGACAGTTCAAGACGCACTGAAATGGTTATCTTTAAAATTTATTAACTCTATCACAACGGAGAAAAATACTTAAACTTTTATTACTCATCAACGATATGCCCAATTGACACAAACTGTACTGAATATAAGAGATCAATCTGTTCTCTAACCGTATTCAATAGTTTCATCTGTGCAAAATTTCAAGCATAATTGTTAATTGTTGGTTAGTTGTTAAACTGTTAGGAAAGTCACATTTTTTCTTTTCCAAACTTTATGTTGGTTTAGGTTCAAGGGTTGCATAGAGAAGTTCAAAAGTGAAAACAATTTTGGGAAGCCGAATGTTAACGTAAACTGAAGGGCCCAGAACCAGTATTATTTTTGATTAACGAAAGCTTCCACAGTTTGAAAAATGACCAGAAGATGTGAAAAATGTCATGATTGTTAGGAGGAGTCAAAAAAATCGATACATTAGAATGTGAAAAATTGTCAAAAAATGTCAAAAGAAGCGTCAGAAACGTCAGGGCATATAACATAATAATGGAAAAGTTCAGCAAATTTGACGTTTTTTCCTATCTCAAAACTTGTTTAACTGTAGATCAAAATTGCATGGAAGAAAATCGAACATGTCAAGAACTTGCATTGACATTAAGACTATTATGGCTTTTTTTTGGATTTCAGAACTACTTTTTGGTGATTCTGAACTGAATTTGGAATCATTTTCTATTTTGGCTGATTTTTCCTTTTGAAGCAATCACCGGAAGGTTTTCTACAGGCCAGAAAATACCAAAATAGAAAATGACACCAAATTAGGCTCGAAATTACTGGAAAGTGCTTCTAAAAACCAGAAAGGAACAAAATAGAAAAAGATCCTGAATGAGGCTCAGAATCACCTAAAAGTGCTTCGAAGGACCGGAAAAGGCCTAAAAGAAACTGATCCCAAATTAAGCTCAGAATCAACGAAAAGTGCTTCTAGAGGCCATAAAAGGCCTAAAATGAAAATAAACCCAAATTGAGCTCAGAATCTCCAAGATGGGCCTCAAAAGGCTAGCAAAGGCCTAAAAAAATGATTCCAAACTAAGCTTAGAATCACCAAAAAGTCTAAAGGTCAAAAAAGGCCAACAAAAAATTATCCTAAATTAGGTTCAGAATCACTTAAAAGTGCCTTTAGGCCAGAAAAGGCCTAGAAAGCAAATGAGCTTTGCATAACCGAAAAGTGCTTTCCATGGCCGAAAAAGGCATCTAAAGAAAATGATCCCAAATTAAGCTCAGCTTCGCTAAAAAAAGTCTCTAAAGGCCAGAAAAACCCTAAAGGAAAATTATCACAAATCGAGCTCAAAACCACCAGAAGGAGCTTCTAAAAGCCAGAAAAGGCCTTAAAAGACAATGATCCCAAATCAAGTTCAGAATTAAACTAAGGAAAGTGCTTCTAAGGCACAAAAAGGCCTTAGAATGATATGACATCAAATTAACTTCAGAATCACCAGATCCCATATTGGGTGAGCAACAAAGTGCCTCTAGAGGCCAGAAAAGCCCTAAAAAGAGAAAAGAGCATGAAATCACAAAAAAGTGCATCGAATTGAGCCAGAACATACGAAAAGTGCCACTGAATGCCGGAGAAGGCCACTATACAAACAAATTGAGCTCAGAATCACCAAAAAGTGCTTCTAAAGCTCAGAAAAGGCCTTGAGCGCAAATAATCCCAAACCGAGCGAAGAATCACCAAAAAGTGCTTTAAAGCCACAAAAGGCATAAAAGAAAATAATCTTAATTGAGCTCAAAATCACTGAAAAGTGCTTCAGAGGGCCAGAAAATGCATTCAAAGAAAATGATCTCAAATCAAGCTTAGAATAACTAAAAAGTCCCTTTAAAAGCCAAAAAAGGCTTAAACAGAAAATGATCCTAAATTGGGCTCAGAATCACTATAAAGTGCCTCTAAAGGCCAGATTAGATTAAAATAGAAAATGTTCCTGAATTAGGCTCAGAATCACTTAAAAGTGTTTCTAAATGCCGGAAAAGACAATGATCCCAAATTAGGCTCAGAATCACAGAAAAACGCCTCTTAAGGCTAGAAATGGCCAAAATATTAAATCATCCTATATTTGGTTCAAAGTTTTATAAAAGTGCTTCTAAAGGCCAGAAAAAGCCTGAAAAGAAAATGCTCCAAAATTGACCTCAGAATCAAAGAAAAGGCCAAAATAGAAAAATATCCTAAATTATGCTCAGAATCACTTGAAAGTGCCTATAAAAATCAAAAATGGCCTAGGAAGAAAATGACTACGCACAAAATCACCGAAAAATGCCTCTAAAAGCCATAAAACGCCCTAAAAGAAAATGGTTTCAAATTAGGCTCAAAATCACTTAAAAGTGCCTCCAAAGGCCAGAAAAGGCCACAATAGAAAATGATCCTGAATTGAGCTCAAAATCAATAAAAAGTGCACCTAAAAGTGAAAAGGCCTGAAAAATTGGTCCAAATTGAGCTTAGAATCACTGAAAAGTGCCAGAAAAGGCCAAAATAAAAAATGATCCTAAATTAGGCTTAAAACCCTTAAATGTGCTTCAAAAGGTCGGAAAAGGCCTTTAAAGAAAATGGTCCCAAATTAAGCACAGAATCACTGAAAAATGCTTCTAAAGGCCAGAAAAGGCCGTAAAAGAAAATGATCCCAGAATAAGCTCAGACTCACTGAAAAGTGCTTCTAAAGGCCAGAAAACGCCTTTAAAGAAAATGATCCCAAATTAGGTTTAGAATCACTGAAAAGTGCTTCTGAAGGCCAGAAAAGGCCCAAAAACAAATTATTTCAAATTAGGCTAAAATCACCAAAAAATGCTTCAAAAGGCCAGAAAAGGCCTGGGTAGAAAACGATCCCAGATTAAGCTCTGAATTACTGAAAAGTGCTTCTGAAGGCCAGTAAAGGCCTTAAAAGAAAATGATCCCATATTAGGCTCAGGATCACTAAAATGTGCCTCTAAAGGTCAGAAAAGGCCTAAAAAGAAATAAGACCGAAATTAGTCTCAGAAACACTGAAAAGCGCTTCTGAAGCCCAGAAGAGGCCAAAAAAGAAAATGATCCCAGATTAAGCTCATGCTCACTGAAAAGTGCTTCTAAAGCCAGAAAAGGCCTAAAAAAAAAATGATCTCAGATTAAGCTCAAAATAACTGAAAAATGTTTCTGATGGCTAGAAAAGGCCTAAAAATAAAATGATCCCAGATTAAGCTCAGAATCACTGAGAAAAGCTTCTAAAGGCCAGAAAAGGCCTAAAAACAAATGATTCCAAATACGGCTAAAAATCACCAAAAATTGCTTCAAAAGGCCAGAAAAGGCCTAAAAAGAAAATGATTCCAGATTTAGCTTAGAATTACTAAAAAGTGTTTATAAAGGCCAGAAAAGACCTAAAAAATGATCTCAAATTAAACTCAGAATCACCGAAAAGTGCCTCTGAATGCCAGAAAAGGTTTAAAAGGAAATAATGCCAGATTAAGCTCAGAATCACTGAAAAGTGCTTCTAAAGGCCAGAAAAGGCCTTGAAATAAAGTGTCCTCAAATTAAGCTCAGAATCACCGAAGAGTGCCTCTAAAGTTCAGAAAAGGCCGTAAAAGAAAATAATTCCAGAATAAGTTCAGAATCTCTGAAAAGTGCTTCTAAAGGCCAGAAAAGGCCTAAAACAAATGATTCCAAATTAGGCTCAAAATCACCAAAAAGTGCTTCTAAAGGCCAGAAAAGGCCTTAAAAGAAAATGATCCATAATTAGGTTTAGAATCACTGAAAAGTGCTTCTGAAGCCCAGAAAAGGCCTAAAAAGAAAATGATCCCAGATTAAGCTCAGAATCACTGGAAAGTGCTTCTAAAGGCCAGAAAAGGCCTAAAGATGAAATGAGTTCAAATCAAGCTCAAAATCCCTGAAAAGTTAAATGCCGTAAAAGAAAATGATCCCACATTGAGCTGAGCATCACCGAAAAGTGCATCAAATGGTCGAAAAAGGCCTTTAAAGAAAATGATCCCAAATCGAACTCAAAATCTCTGGAAACTGCATTTAAAGCCAGAAAGGCCTGAAGTGAAAATAATCCCAAATTGAGCTCAGAATCGCCGAAAAGTGCTTCTAAAGGTCAGAAAAGGCCAAAAAAGAAACTGGTCTAAGAATAACCTCAGAATCGCTGAAAAGTGCTGCGAATCGCCAGAAAAGGCCTAAAAAATGATCCCAGATTAAACTCAGAATCACTGAAAAGTGCTTCGAAACGAAAGAAAAGACCTTAAAAGAAAATGATCCCAGATTAAACTCAAAATCACTGAAATGTGTTTCTGAAGGCCAGAAAAGGCCTTAAAAGAAAATGATCCCAGATTAAGCTCAGAATCACTGAGAAGTGCTTCTAAAGACCAGAAAAGGCCTTAAAAGAAAATGATCCCAAATTAGGCTCAGAATCACTGAAAAGTGCTTCTAAAGGCCAAAAAAGGCCTATAAAGAAAATGATCCCCGATTTAGCTTAAAATTACTGAAATGTGTTTCTAAAAGCCAGAAGGACATAAAAAATGATCTCAAATTGAGTTCGAAATCACCGAAAAGTGCTTCTGAAGGTCAGAAAAGGCTTAAAAAGAAAATGATCCCGAATTAGGCTTAAAATCACTGAAAAGTGCTTCTGAAGGCCAGAAAAGGCCTAAAAAGAAATGATTCCAAATACGGCTCAAAATCACCAAACAGTGAGCATGAGCATGAGCATGATTGACCGCCCGCGGTTGCTACTCCGTTATTGCCAGATCAGCTGTAATTACACAGAGAACCAATGGATGATGCTTGGGATTAACATTCATCCTCAATGTGTAAAAACTGGTGACCTTAATCTTTATATTAGGCAATACCAGCGCCGGCCGCATCCGAATGCAGGTCAAAGAAGGAGTGTGTATGGAAATATGTTGACGTGATACTCGCTTTATTGGAAGCCGAGAACACCTCTGCACTTCCACGAGAAATCACTGGGATGTTGGAGAAAAGGGTAAGGTTTGCAGCAGGTTTCGTTTTGGTAAACGATGCGCTGAGTTCTAATACCGGGTTCATAATAACAAATAGCGCGCGTACGAGTTTATTATATCGTCTACGGAAATCATAACGCGATCCGAACTCATTCCGGTTGATGATGTAACACCGCAAAAATAAAGCGCACGCGAGGATACCGGACCTATAACCTAATCACGACAGATTCCAATATTCGAAAATATGTTTATGAAGTCATTATGCAACTACCGAAACGTATTTCTCATTGATTTATCTCAGCTGACTACACAATGTTACGAAGCAACCAGATATGCATTACCAAAAAGAAGAAAAAAGTAAATATATAGACCCTCAACACATACTGCAAGCGGTCAGCAAGAGAGCTTCAAAAACGGCCTATTTGCTTGGCCATCGCCGTTCGAATCGAACGAAAAAAAAAAGAAAAAGAAAAAATTAAGATGTGTGCGTTGACAGACGAGTCGCGTATAATCCTGATATTAATTGCAAATAATTGCGATATTTGGTGGCGATTAATTACAATGTTTTGTCGCGATTAATTATTTACGGTATTTATCGAACGAACGGAACCTACTCTGAATCACTGCGTGCTGTAATAGAACCTACGGGTGGACAGTCTGCGAAAAAATGGTTTGGTACATCTCGGAAGTCACAACACACCAAAAATCTATATTTGAGCAAAGCTCACCTGGGCCGGAAACACGTTTACCCCGGAAAGTTATGCGCGACCGCTCTATTCCCTCCTACCGACGCACAGTGTGTCCAAATCGAGAAACGGACGGCAAAACTATTTTTTCAAGTCCTATGTTATCCATATCTTCAAGAAAGTTGCTTCGTTTACTGCTGTCCTTCATATGCTTCAATGGAATTAGTTACAAATTTCGCCGTATAGAGGGCGCCATACCTAACTTTTGAACGTGACTTGCTAGACGAATAGTTTCTTCTACAAAGTTGTGTAAAATTTGATTACAAAACTGTTTGCTGAATACATCAAACCCCTAAAAATTGAGATTTCAGAGCTACAAGACAGTTTCTAAAAAGGCTTTTTGAAAGCAGTTTTTCATCCATATGTTCAACTCTAAGGCCTAAAACATGACTGTTTATAATTGAGAGTGACGTGGTAAATCAAGATGAAAAATTTCTAGTGATATATTGGTTATTATATACAGTATTCATCAATAAAACCTGGAAAGAAGTGTTTTTAAAGGCTTTTTTTTATTTGAGTTGAAACTCGAAAAGGCGCAAATGAATCCAAGCTTTTATGAAGCCATTCGATAGAGTACTTTTCTGACTAACAGAAAAACACAAAACTACAGTGGGTTATTTGTAGTTTTGAATATATGGCCAACTGAAGTTACCGATTTTTACATGCATTTGTGCGCTCTTTATAGCACAAAGGCCGGCGCGTACACTACGTTTCCGTTTCTATGCCCAACGAACAGACACCACAGCGGGGCTAAATCTAGAAACGGACGGAAATAGGGAATTTTGAAGTCCAATGTTATCAGTATTTTCTAGAAAGTTGTTTCGTTTACTGTTCTCCTTCATATGCTTCAATGCAACCCGCTTCAATTTTCACCATATAGGGGGCGCCACACCTAACTTTTGAACGTGACTTGATAGACGAATAGTTTCTTCTGCAAAGTTGTGCAGAATTTTATTACAAAACTGTTTGCTGAATACTCTGAACCTCTAAATATTGAGGTTTGTTTTTAAAATATTTTTTTTTTGTAAAAGGTGCTGTATCTCTGCAATCTTAATTCGTAGAGGTTCAAGTTACTCAGCAAACAGTTTTGTAATAAAATTCTGCACAACTTTGCAGAAGAAACTATTCGTCTATCAAGTCACGTTCAAAAGTTAGGTGTGGCGCCCCCTATATGGTGAAAATTGAAGAGGGTTGCGTTGAAGCATATAAAGGACAACAGTAAACGAATGAACTTTCTAGAAGATACTAATAACACTGGACTTCAAAATTTTCCCATTTCCGTTCGTTTCTAGATTTAGCCCCATTGTGGTGTCTGTTCGTTGGGCATAGAAACAGAAACGTAGTGTACGCGCCGGCCTTTGTGCTATAAAGAGCGCACAATCGCATGTAAAAATCGGTAACTTCAGTTGGCCATATATTCAAAACTACAAATAACCCACTGTAGTTTTGTGTTTTTCTGTTAGTCAGAAAGGTACTCTATCGAATGGCTTCGTAGAAGCTTGAATTCGTTTGCACCTTTTCGAGTTTCAACTCAAATAAAAAAAGCCTTTAAAAACACTTTTTTCCTGGTTTTATTCATGAATACTGTATATAATAACCAATATATCACTAGAAATTTTTCATCTTGATTAACCACGTCACTCCCAATTATATACAGTCATGTTTTAGGCCTTAGAGTTGAACATATGAATGAAAAACTGCTTTTAAAAAGCCTTTTTAGAAAACGTCTTGTAGTTCTGAAATCTCAATTTCTAGGGGTTTGATGTATTCAGCAAACAGTTTGGTAATCAAATTTTACACAACTTTGCAGAAGAAACTATTCGTCTAGCAAGTCACGTTCAAAAGTTAGGTATGGCGCCCTCTATACGGCGAGATTTGTAACTAATTCCATTAAAGCATATGAAGGGCGGCAGTAAACGAAGCAACTTTCTAGAATATATGGATAACAAAAAACTTGAAAAAATAGTTTTGCCGTCCGTTTCTCGATTTGGACACACTGTGCGACGCATACGCGCGGAGACACGGTATTTCGCGTTGATTACCACTTACTTCTTGAATAATAAAGCGAAGATACCTACTGAGTATGAAAAACTGGCAAAGTTTCATGCATTCATAGCTAGAAAATTTTTAAAAATGCAAATATGCATATCTAACAAGACCGAGTACTAATTAGATTTAACAAAATGCCAAACAATCGCAATCAAAATTTATTTGCCATGCTGACCGACAAGATTTCTACTTAATTAAATTAAAAATTGTCTATGTGTTTCAGTATTTACTCAAAAGCTAGAAAAATTATAAAACAAGGGCATAAAACTGCTCAAAATTTTCGTAACAGCGTCTCCGTTCACCTGAGGAAATAATATCAACAATGAAGACTGACGCGCAACTGTTTCGACGCAGTTAGCGCCGCATCGGCCCAATCGGTAGATTAAAAAAATTCAAAACCGGCTTCCACGAAGCCGCGGTCACAAGCAGGGATGCCACAAACACAGACCAATCTGTGCAAAACAAAACTCCCAAACAAGTATATGTACATACAGAACTGCAAACGCCCTTCAAAATACAGGCCGATGTTAGGCCGACGCCACACTGCAAATGCGTCCTTTCTCACGAGAGGAGAAAAAACAACAATGAAAACTAACGCGCGTTAAAACACATCCCGAACTGTTTCGACGCAGTCACCCGAACAGCATCGGCCCCAGTACGCACTGTAGGGGTAAACAGGGTAAGACCGCCCTGCGGGGTAAGACCGCCCACCGTAGTTTTACTACCAAGTTAAAAAATAATTGAAAAATTGCTTTAACGTGTCTATTACAGTATAATTACATAACATTTTGCACATTTTTCTGTTTTGATAGTGCGCGAACGGTCGCAGAAATAATCAAAAACAACCTTACAGCTGGCAACCAGTCATTGCGCTATTGTTTTGCGGCAACGGGACTTAGGGTTTTCAGTCTAAAAATCTATTGTTTTGATCGTGAATATACGTTTAATCGCTTGCCTGAATCTATCTTTTTTCGAAAATATCGAAGACCGTGAGTAATCTTGTAATTTTGACTACTTTTTCGATCAAATATGAAAATGTTCCACTGGGGGTAAAGTCGCCCAGTATACAAGGGGTAAAACCGCCACGTATACAACTGCTTGTTGTTTTACTTCAAGACCCAAATGCCTCGACACTACAAAGGGAATATTTACAGGATCAGTAAAGCAACTTCAAGCCACATAAGACATCGATGTTAATCGACCATTTTCGATTTGGTTGAAGCTTTTTTAGACTTATTTTTAAAAAAAGTAAACCTGTGTGAAAATGGTGTTAATGAACAAAAATAATTTTCAGAGCCAGGACGGTTTGTTTGATTGATATGACGTCTCCGGCAGAATTGAAAATAGTAGTTTTCTACTTCCAAAAAAAGTACACACTCAAAAAAAAATTTAAAGAAAAGATATAAATTAGAATTGAAAATATATTTTTTTTTAATTTATTTAAAAAAAAACATGTTTTTGCCTGTAAAATCTACAGAAGGTGAGCTTAGATTTTATGGCTGTTGGATCATGGAGTAATAGTAATATTTATAGCTCAAATTTTGTGAAGAAATTTTTTTTGGACGGTTTGTTTGGTAATTTTGTTCTTCAAAAAAAAAAGAGCATAAAAAATTGAAAATATCAATAAAAGAAATAATAATTATAAGTATTTTTCTATACATAATAAGTCTTCAAAAGAATCATACAGACAGGTTTAATGAGTTTTAATTTTTAGCTTAAAGATAAGTATATTATGAATTCAATAACTTGAAAACCCCCAATTCTGAAAAATCTATTCATTTTGAAAATCAGAAAAGGTTACCGAAACATTGATTTGAACTTGAATAATCAAAAAACAAAATAAGTTAAAACTTAGAAAAAAAAATTTTTTTTCAGATTTTTCACAGTGTATATTTTATTTGAAAAGAAAAAAAAATACCATCTACAACTTTGTCAGAGACACTATACCCATAAAATCAACCGTTTCGGCTCTAAAAATATTGTTTATCCTCAAAAAATGGTGGGCGATCTTACCCCGCTGGTGGGCGGGCTTACCCCGCATAAAAAAGATCTGCACATTTTCAATGAATTTTTAAAATTTAAAAAAAAGCTGGAAAATAAACAAAAATATTTCAGATCTTATCTTTTAAATGCGGGTATTGAATAGAAGAACCTCTTATCGAAGAAAAAATGAAATTGCAGCCGCAACTTTTTTTTCTATAAACAGAATTGCTTAAGGGGGCGGTCTTACCCCGCTTACCCCTACCTACTGTAAACGATTGAGTGAGAAAATTCCAAAACCGGCATCTAATAAGGCTATTGACATACTGAGGCGTCGAATGAAGCGAGGCAAGAAGCGTCGCAAAAGCGTCCGAGCTACTTCTTCGAACGTCTATATGAAACGCTCAAACCGGTCATACTCAAGCGGCAACGACGCGTCGGTAGAGGCGGCGAAACAGAACGAGTAGTGTTTTGACGCGCGTATAATTACGCGGTAATACCTTGTTCAGACAAAATCTTTCATCGCAAGTTGCTTTACATTTGCTTTGTTTTGGTTTGGTTATTGAAAAAAAGCAAATAGAATACATTTTCGGTTAACAAAATGTTAAAATGTTTAAAAAATGTTAGTGCAGTAATACCATGTTCAGACTAAACCTGATATCGCCAAGTGCTTTTTATTCGCTTTATTTTAATCTTAAATATAGAAAATATCGGAAAAATTTTTCAGGTCGTCAGGAAAATAACACTGGTATTTTTGATTGATATTGCATGCCTAACATACTGAACAGATATCATAAACTAGTTGAACGTTACTCGGGGTCAGCGGGTTTAAAATTTAGAATAATTTCTTATATTTTTTACTACGTCTCTAGCGCAACTGACTTCAGTAATATTATTTTACTTCATAAAAAAAATCTCTATGTTTACTAAAAAAGTGATTTACTGTGCTTGAAGAAGCAAACAAATCTTTATTGGACGAATTCATATTTCCTTTAAACGAAACCGCTGCTGGAACCTAGGAATATGACAACACAACGCATTTGCGACGCTCGCTCCAGTATGTCATAGGAAGCTTCACCCAACGTTTCTGTTTATTCCGCTTTTAATACGCTCAACGCTTCGCTTCATTTGACGCCTCAGTATGTCATTAGCCTAAGAAACCGCGATAACAATCAGAGATGCCACATATGTAAATTTAAATTTATCTGTGAATTATAAATTTCTCATCCATACAGTTAACAGTTTACAGATTTGTAAAGCCATATAGATTCCTACGATTTTCTACGAAATTTACAAATTTTTATGCAGACTTTTATACTGGAAATCTGTAAAACATTTTCGATGTTCAATATACAGAAATGTAGCATCCCCACAAAGGGAATTGTGAAAAGCAAAAAAAAAAAACATTGGTTCCCTTTTGCCATGCAAATCAAACAAAAAAAACACAGGCAAAACGTCACCAACACTAATACTTATCTTTTAATTCTCGCGTCCTCTCTGAACCATCATGCTGGTGCGTGAACGTGCCGCACGCAAGAGCAACCTTGCACTTACTCACACACACTTATGGCAAGGCAAGGGCTAGCGGGAAACGTGCTCCGCCACCGAAAAAGAAATACAGCTCTCACAAATTAGCCACAAAATTGCACGAATCTTTCACGGATTTCAACATTAACGTCACTAACACCGATAATACGAAACCGCCACATTTCGTATTACCTTTTACTCCACCCTTTGCACTTAAAATATAACGATTACGCGACGGGAAGGCCAAATAAAATACGTCGACATTATTGCACTATCCTCAACCGTACACGACAACCCTCGGAACACTTCATCGCGATTTAAATCAAACACTTGGAATTCACACCGAAACAACAGCGGCCTTCATTCAATAAACGTAGACACATCCCTTTTCCGGATAGAAAATAAATATTATAAAAACTTGAAAAAACGATGAAAAATTCCGAAGAGAGACATTTTCACGTCCGTTCTTGATCACAGCTTGCTTCGATCCAACTTACGCCTCAAAATCACCAAATAGTGTTTCAAAAGGCAAGAGAAGGCCTTAGAAAGAAAATGATCCCAAATTAGGCTCAATTTCACCAAAAAGTGCTCCTAAAGGTCAGAATAGGCCTAAAAAGGAAATGATGCCAGATTAAGCTCAGAATCACTGAAAAGTGCTTTAAAATACCAGAATAGGCCAATATAGGAAATGATCCTATATTGAGCTCAAATTCACCGAAAAGTGCATCAAAAGGCCGGGAAAAGGCCTTTAAAGAAAATGTTCCTAAATCAAACGCAAATTCTCTGGAAAGTGCATTCAAAACCAGAAAGGCCTGAAATGAAAATAATCCCAAATTGAGCTCAGAATAGCCGAAAAGCGACTTTTAAGGCCAAAAAAAAACAATAGAAAACTATCAAAAAAGCTCAGAACAACCGAACAAAAATACTAAAATTCAATTAAAAAAATTACACTCTTTTTATCAGTTTTTTTCAACTTGGTGTAATAAAGCCACTTCTGATTAAAAGTCCAGGATTTTTTTTCCTGTTGGGTACATTTTCCACTGCGACCAGAGATTTGATCTTTTGTGGCGGGCCCATGGGCGTAGCCAGAATATCGATTAGGGGGGGGGCAAGTTCACGCCCCCCCCCTGCCCCCTTCTGGCTACGCCTATGGGCGGGCCCCTATTTGATGTAAGCCTTATCAGGGTGTCGTACCACTATTAGGTTGAATGGTTTCCACTTGCTGAATATAGGCATCGTCCCAATTGGGAGAAGTAACCCAGATATCTAATGGTTGTATTAAGTGTTTATCAAAGAATTGCTTCCTCTTTTGAGAGAGTGCTTCACAGTCACATAATAAATGTTCCGAGGTTTCTTTATCTAGGTTACAAGAGCGACAGGCATCATTTTGCAATTTACCTATCTGTTTAAAGTAATATTTACTTGGGCAGTGTCCCGTTACAAGGCCACTGAAGGTACATAAGTCTTTTTTTGAGATACTGAGCAATCGCTGGGTTACTGTTTTTTGGGGTGCAATAAATTTTTTCGATTGTCGAGCTGAACTATTATTTTTCCAAATGTTTTCTATCATTGATTGTTCCCGTTTCTTAAGTTTCATTTTGAGGGCACATTCTGAGATCCCACAAAACGGTTCTGGCCCTATGAACAACTGCATTGATTCATTTCTCGCCAACAGATCAGCTTTTTCATTCCCTTCAATGCCGCAATGCCTTTACTATACTATTTCTAGCCACCTGCTGTAGCAATTGAATACAATACCATACTAATTTTGAAGAACAGGAAACGGATTTCAGTGCTTTTAGTGCAGCTTGACTATCCGAAAAATGGCATATATTTGTATGTCTATAGTTACGTCGTAAGCAAATTGTAGCGCATTCAATTATTGCCTGTATTTCTGCTTGAAATACTGCTGGCCACTCTCCCATAGGTATTGATAGATTGACTCCAGGGCCTGCCACCCCAGCGCCAACCCTATTGTTTAACCTGGAGCCATCCGTGTAGAACACTATTGAGCCTGGTTGAATGCTAGGCCCACCTGATTCCCATTCAGTGCGACTTGGCTCAGTCACTTGGAATAGTCGTTCAAAGTTGTACTGCCTGTTCATCCAGTCTTCCTGAGATAACATTGCACTGATTTTGAAATTTTCAAGTATACTGAGGTGTCCCCTAAGGTCTCCTTCAAGGAACTTTTTTGTTCTTTGTAGCCTTAGTGCGCTTTTTTCTGCTTCTAATTGTACAAATAGATGCAATAGAAGTAAGCTTAACATAGCATCTAGTGCCTTTGAAGGAGTACTTCGAATTGCTCCCGTGATGGAAATTGTGGCAAGTCTTTGCAACTTTTCCAGCTTCTTTTGAGCATACCTGACATTTGTTTTTGGCCACCATACTAAGGACGCATATATTATTCTGGGTCTAACGATAGCTGTATAGATCCAATAGATCATCTTTGGCTTCAATCCCCATTTGTTACCAAAGGTTTTTTTACTGATCCATAAGGCACTTGTAGCCTTATTTATTATTTTTTCCATATGTAAACTCCAGTTTAATTTGCTGTCTAAAGTTAAATTAAAAGTCCAGGATGGACAAATGAAAAAAAAATTTTAAATTTTCAATTTCAACATTTTTACAAACATTTATTTTACAATTACAGTCATACCTCGATATAAGGCAACCTCGATAAAATTGAAATACAAAAATTATTTTTCAGGTGTACATATAATGTTCCGAATAAATATTTTAAGTAAGTTTTGAAACCAATAAGTACCGTTAATTGAGGTAAAATTGATATTAATTTTTTCAATGTTTTGTGACTGGTTATATTGGTCTACGAAAATTGTCTTAAAGGGACATAAGAAGGGTTTATATATACTTTTAGTTGAAGGGAAATAAGTTTTTGCGCATTTTTGAGTAACCATAAAGAGTTTTGCATCAATAAAAAAATATTTTTTCCGTGCTTCGATATAACGTAACGAAAATAAAAATAAGGTTGCCTTATATCGAGGTAGGACTGTATTATAAACAATCGAAATAATCATTTCAAATTGCAAAGCTTACAATAATTAAATTCGTGAAGGCATCCGTTTTCAAGTTATTTTGAATGAAAGTTGAAAAATTGAAAAATTAAACCATAAATCATTCATAAAATAAAAAAAAAAAAATTTTCCCTCAAATTGTTTTTTTTTTTTTGTTGAAATTTGACATTATATTTTTGCTAAAAAGTCCTGGGTAGTGAAATGTAACACAGTTTTGTACTTAAAAATTAAGTTTAAAAGATTTTTCTCAATCCAACATTATTGAGAATAATCAAATTTCATTGATGTCTTTTGACTTACTTTTTACATGCATCCGTCTTTAAGATATTTGAATAGGTATTAAGTTTGCAAAATTACATTTTTCTATAAAAATACACTCTTTTGTAACTCATCTGTGGTTCTCCAGCAACAGCAATACAGTTTGTCATATCAAAAAGGATAGGAAGAGAAAAAATGATAAGAGAGTAGGAAAAATGGATAATAATTTTAAAAACTTAACAACGTTAGTATCTCTCTATACGCCATCAATTTCAAAAAGATGAAAATGTGAAGAGAGTTGAAAAACATCATAAATTTCGAAATATTGAAATTAGACGAAACGACAATTTTAACCAGGTAAATTATTTTAAAAAAGAAAGCTAAGCCTTAAGCTGTTATCGATTTTTTGTAGTAGAATGAAATGAAATCATTGCCTATTCTCAGTACTTATTTCCATTCTACAAAGACGCTTTATTTTAAAACGATCAAGATGTTAAAACCAAAATCAAATGAGTTCAAATGAGTTTAAATTTCGGTTAAACAATACAGTTAACGATTTTTTCATTAAATTGGAAAAGTATGTTGTTGATCTCCCTTAATTTTTTTCACTTGAATACGAAACGGTTCGGTTAAATCTTATGTTTAGATGTTTGACGAGTTGGCGAATTTTAGCTTTACAGGACTTTTATTCATTCAAAATTTATTTGAAATTTGCTATCTTTTATTCCTGATAATTTCAACTAATGTTTACCGTACGTCCTGAAATTTAAATTTCAAAATTAGTACTAAAATAGCGTATGATATCAATAACATAAAATTTTCCAAAAAAAAAAAACACTAAATCAAATCGGAGAGATTAGAATTCGAAAATGTACGCAAAAACTTTCCAATTTCCTTCTCTCTGATTTTTTATTCTATTCGTTCTTCATGCAATTTTTTTTCCAATCAATGAAGCAAACGACACTGCTAAGCATTGCTGCCATTCTCATCCTCATTCACATTTCCTCTTTGAAAAACGAAACCTTATTTTTTCGAAAAAAAAATCAATCATCTTCAATTCCCGCTTCTTGTTCTTGATTTTTTTTTCGAAAACCTCCTCCAAAGTCTAAGAAGAACACGAAACGCTCGTTGGTTTCCTCCTTTTTCCTCTGGTTTTTGGGTTTTGTTGGTTTGCATCTCCTCCCTCCGGGAATGTGAAAGAGAATTTTTGCAGACAACAGCATTATTGTAACTGGATCACATGAACGTAAAATTTCGCCTGCCGGTAAGAACCACTTGAGACTTACTTCCCTTGTGAGTGCGACCTGCAGGCAGGTTCGGTTACCTGGATACCTGGCAACTTGACGTACCACAAATGCAAATTCGATGTTGATAGCATAGTAAAAAGGTGTGAAGTAATTAACTTTATGGACTCAAAACTAGGCATATTTCACGGAAGGTTCCCACCAGGGAGGCAAAAAGTCAAGGTTAACTTTCATTTTAATAGTTTTTCTCGTTTATTGATAGTACCATGGCCGGCGGCGGTGCCCCGGCTAAGTCTTTTTCGTTTACATTCTTTGTACAGCTTGAATAGTTTCTCTTACCAAACAGAACTTGTCCTAAACTAGTGGGAAAACTTAACGTACATAATAAAGTCACTGGTCTGCGTTGTCGCCTAACGAAAATACTCTTACTCTATACTCGTAGCTTCGGAAACGAAACCATTTCTAAGGCACATCTTTGCTCTGACAGGCTTACAAACTATCGCTATCCTAATACCGCTGGGATTTTGACTAGATTTCACGTTGTGTTGTTAGTGGCTATGAGCTAGAACAAAACTGGCAGTTTGTTTCTCCTACGAATTACGTGGTTAGTAATAGGTTAGTAAGCAGGAAGTAGTACAGTCGGGGCAGGTTCCACTGCCCTGAAGCTGGAAGCGATGTCCTCCGTAAGCGCAAGAATGATCAGCTTTTCACGCTTGAAACCCTGGCCATCGCTCAATCCGAGCTTTCAATCGAAATAGGGGCCTCCGATTTTTTCAGGTTTTTTGGCATTTCTGTAAGGAGGAGAAAAAATGAAAAAAAACGTTAGAAGCTTTTCATTGACCTTTTTGCGATTCTTTTGTCGGTAGGAGATTTACGATTTTGTGTTTGTTTAGCCGTTAGGTTGAAAAAAGAAAATCAGGTACAAAAAACGGATACTAACCTCAGTGCGATCGTCGCATAGCAATCATGAGTGATTACTGCTGCTGCCACCAGGAGATTGCGTCGAGCAGTTCCTCGTCGTCCGGATTTTGGGGGCTCATCTGCTCGTCGTACGCATTCACGTACAGTTCGGTCTTGTAGATCGGTTGACCGGTGGCAGCGTGCAGGTAATTGTTGTTGCCACTGGGACTTAAACTGGTCATGCCCGGGATAACGATTTGAGTGTGCTGCCCATGGAAGGGTTGCTGAAGCTGCTGGTGCTGAATTGGAGTCTCCGATGTGTACGAAGGAGTCGGTGAAGTCGAAGGATCAACGTAAATATCGTAGGGTTCATGCTTGAAGGTGGTTCCTCCCATCTGGCTGTAGACAATGGTTCCGGTTGTGGAGGAAGTTTCCGAAAGATGAGACGGTGCTGGCGAGGAGGCTGTCGACGGCTCGGACATTGTACCGTAGAAAGAACTCGATGAAGAAACTTGGCATAAACTCTTCTGGCTAGTATTTTCACTATTCTCCTCCAGCATCCGCTGGAGGTTACGAATGTATTCCACTGCGATGCGAAGGGTGTCTACTTTGCTCAACTTCTTGCTGGCACCTCGTCCACCGTTGGTCAAAGCGGTCACCACCGTGCTCGGAATGTGCTGCCGAAGGTTGGCGAAGCCGTTATTGACCTGCTTGACTCGATTACGCTCCCTAGCGTTCCGCCGTTGGACGGACGCCGTTTGTTGGGGTGTCGGTGCGTACGGAAGTCCACAGTAAGCGAACTTTTTCGAAGCACTGATCTTGTTCTTAAGACCGACACCCTGCGCCAAGTTGGTCACCATCATCGGAGCCGGCGCGATCGGTCGCTTTCCGTGATGATTAATCTGCTTCTGCTGCACCAGAATACAATTGTTCGGTAAAATGTTGTGAATATTTTGTCCAAGCGCCATGCTTCTCACTGCTGTTGCCATCGACCACTAAAGACCACTGTTATCACGATTAAAGTTCCTGATTGCACTTCTCTGTACTTTTAAACGCACCTTCTCTGCGCACTTCTCGCTTCAAACTGATCAAACGAACGCAAAACTATTCACCACAAAGTCCTTTTCCTGCTCTGTTTTGCTGTGTTCACCACACTTGCTCAACTTGTCTCAAAAATACTGATCTCGATGTTTGAACGGCGGAAGCTATTCCCGAAATGATACCTTTTCGTCCTAAGCCCTAGCATTTTGTACACTTCTCGCTCAGCTACCTGCTTCGAGTTCGGACGGAGACCGCCACCAACACCACCACCATTCACTCACTCACTTACTTACGCACAGGTCCTCCGTTGATCCCGAGGTCCTTTGCATCGAACGAAAAAACACATGTGCAGCATATTATACCAACCTCCCACAACATAAACAACAGAGCAGCAGAGAGCGAACCGAAAAGCATAAATCTCACTCTCTCTCTCTCTCGGATAGGTGACTTAAGCGGGCCGAACCGAAGCCGAGTAGGACCCGAAGCTGGCGGCACGCGTGCCACTCGCCCTGGCCAAGATGCGCATGGCTCAGCTGCCCTCGCAGTCGCACTCGTTGCACTCACCTGCTCTGCCCCAATCCCGGAGCCGATCTTGCGCCTTTGGCTGTCTCACTTCTCTTGCACACAGCTAGAAGAGCGCACCCGACATAAATGTTCCGTCCTGCTTGTGCCCCCACACCGTTCACATTGCGTATGGGGCGCAGATGTGATCTGCCTCTGTATTGGAGACTAAGCCGGGCGCGCGCGCCCTGAGTCGTGCGACGCAAAAGCTGCGTTTTTTTTTGTGTCTTCGTTGACTGCCACTGCCATTCGGGCTCAGGATCAGCTTGGGCAGAAGAAATTTGATAGTGCATAAGCATGGGACGTTTCGATGATGCTGCGCTGATGATGGTGACGATGATCGGAGCGCTGAGAAAGAGAGAGAGAGATCTCGAATTGATACTGCTGCTGCAGTGGGTGCTCGAGAGAATAGGTCAGGATCTCATGTGCAGCCAGTTGCAGACGCACCACAGCCGAGGGTGCATCAGGTCAGGACCTCAGGTGCGATGAATGGCAGGTTGAGCAGAGGGTTCTTCGATATGTCGATGCTGTAAGATGCTGAGCCGCGGAGTTTTAGCTCTAACTGATTGCAGCTTTTTGTATGTGTTTAATCTAATATGATCGAGAACAAAATTTAGACTTATCTTAGAAAAAAGCAGCCAAAATTTCGGTTTTACTCTGAAATCGAGAATGAATTAAGTTGCTTGAGTAACAGTTAACGGTATCAAAGGCTTCTAATTGGAAGTTCTAAAGTAAATTACGAAGCCCATAAGTTATAATTTGAAATTAAAATATTATCGTTATTAAAAAGTTTAAACATTGCAATAATTAGGGTGTTGAACAATCTTCCAGAAATATTAAAAAACGTTCAAGTTGATCGCATTACTGAGTTATAAATAAATAAATGCAAAACATTTTTCTAACTGAAAATCATTTTGGGAACATTTTTCCACACAAAAAGTTTTGCTCCACGTCAGGATTGGAAATTCTTCATGGTACATTTTGAAACATCATTGTTGATTTATTTGATTTATTTACTACGATTATTCGATGATCAAAGTATAATCTTAATCCGAACGAAAATATGAGCGCTAATAGAATTTTAAGACTAAAATTAAGGGCTCCAAAGGGAAGAAAAATGTCCGAGCTTGAGTTGGCAGACTACGAAAGTTTCGTAAAATCACCACGGCGCTCTTCGGGCTGAAATTGAAAATTATGAGCAGTTTACATTTATTTTGCAAAGATAATTTGGGTTGATTAAAAGATTTTTATTTTTATTTTATTTTATTCTACACCGTCTTTGAACAAGTCGTACAGACTGAATAACCTATACATAAATTTTAACTATTTATAATTCTATTTGAAAAAACGGTTCTTGACAACATAAAATCGAACATAATATGTTATGATATAATAACAACATAATATGATATGAACATAATATGATGTTGATATTATCACCAATGTCGTTAAATGCACGGAGGCACGCGTCTAGTGAGTTATGATAACCATAGCAGGTCCGGTGGTGAGGAATAACTAGCAATGATGTGCTACGGAGTCGTCGGGAAAAAAATGAAAAGAGCTTGTTCAAGTAGGTCAGGACAGTCGATGGTTCCGTTGATTAGGTCGAAGATGAACATTCTCTGCTGATTAAGGCGCCTATTGGACAAGGGCTCTAATTTAATAAGTTGGCATCGATCGGTGTAGGGCGGGAGATTATTTGGATCGTTCCACGGGAGACCGCGTAAAGCAAATCGTAAGAACTTTTTTTGTATCCGCTCTGTTTCAAAAATCAGTGTCATTTGGAACGGGCACCAAACAGGAGAGGCGTACTCCAGAATACTGCGCACTAACGAGCAATATAGAATTTTGAGAGCATAAATATCAGTAAAATTGGAGGTATGGCGGGGAATAAATCCCAACACAGAAAATGCTTTTGCGGTGATGATTCCAATGTGTTCGTTAAATTTAAGTTTTGAATCAGTTGTGACTCCCAGGTCACAGATGGATTGTACTCGATCGAGACACTCAGAACCCAGAAAATATCGATTTTCAACTGGATCGTTGCAGCGAGCGAAGGATATAGTTTTGCATTTTTTGCAATTAACATGCATGATAGTTTTCTTGACGAGATCAGTGCATACAGATCATTAACGAATATGTTGAATAATAGGGGCCCAAGCACGCTGCCTTGAGATACACCGGATGCAATGTGGAAAATGTAAGAGTGGGCGGAGCTAATCCAATACGTACACAGAACGATTTGTTAGGTATGAGAATAACCACTCGATGATCCATTCTGGGAAACCCATCCGCCTTATCTTAGCAACGATTAAAACATGCGGCACAGTGTCGAAGGCCTTTGCAAAATCTATGTACACAGAGTCAACTTGGCGTTTTGCTTCAACTTCTCTGGATAGGGTGGTTACGTAGCACATCAGATTCGTCGTCGTTGATCGGTGTTTCATGAAACCACGCTGGAACTCAGATAAGAATGGTGACACAACACTGTATAGCACGTTGTGAACCAATTATTCAAAAACTTTGCTCAGACAGCTAAGAATGGAAATTTCGCGATAGTTAGTTACACAGCTGGTGCCAGCCGGAAAACGAGTAACCTTAGCGGAGATCGGGTAACCAACCCCTGGTGGAAACTATGATCGTATGCTCGCTGGGAAGGGGGTCGTACGCGGGGGCGGCGGCGTACCACAGCGTCTGACCCGAAGCGGGCGGCTGAATTATGGAATGCTGTATCTCGTCAGCTACACCTAAGATGGCAGCCCCATCAGCAGGATGTAGGTATCGCGACCCTGGTAAGGTAGCATACCAAAACCTTTCATCAACCACGAACAACGAATTTAGGAATACGGAACGGATCAATCGGCAAAGACCTAGGCTACGAACACGGAAAAAGATTAGGGTAAACGATTGGAAATTGGGTACCTGGAACGTCCGATCTCTCAATGAACCGGCGCGGGCTGGCTTACTTGCTCGAGAACTACAGCGGCAAGGAGTCAAAATCGCAGCGATTCAGGAGGTTCGGTGGCCAAATTCCGGAGAAAAGGAATTCCGTGCAGTAGACCCTATTCCACGCACTTCTTTCAAGTACCACATCTACAACAGTGGCGGCAAAGCAGCGGAACGGGACGTCGGTTTCGTAGTGCTGGGCAATCAGAAAATGACCGTATATGCGTGTTGAGGATTAAGGGCAAATTCTTCAACTACAGTTTAATTAACACCTACGCACCGACAAACGACAAATCCGATGAAGTCAAAGATGAGTTCTATGACAAGCTTGACCGAATCTATGACGAGTGCCCAAAACACGACGTAAAAGTCGTCATCGGAGACGCAAACGCACAGGTTGGGAGGGAGGAATTCTTCCGTTCGGTCATTGGAAGGCATAGCCTCCACTCGTCGACCAATGAAAACGGCCTGAGGCTGATAAACTTTGCCGCGGCCAGAGGAATGGCCATATGTAGCTCCTATTTTCCACGTTTGAATATTCGGAAACACACCTGGAGGCATCCAAATGGAGAAGCCTGCTCCCAGATCAATCACGTACTGATTGACGGTCGGCACTTTTCGGATGTTAATGATGTTAGGTCTTCTCGGGGACCAAACATTGACTCTGACCATTATCTTGTCGTTTGTAAGATCCGCGCACGGTTGTCAAGCGTGCTGAAATCTCGCACAGAGAGGACGACGCGTTTCAACATTCAGCGGTTGAAAGCTGATGGCGTGGCAGCAGAATACGTCAGAGAGCTGGATCAACGGATCGCAGAACAGCAGGAGGAAGGAGTGGAAGACATAAATGGGCTGTGGAGCAATATCCACGGCGCCATCGAAACGACTGCGAGAGAGGTGGTAGGTACGACGCGTGGGAGACAGCCTAATGGCTGGTTCGATGCCGAGTGCCAGAGAGCGACAGATGAGAAGAACCGTGCCAGGAGCCGCATGCTCACTACGGCTAAGCGTCAGAACAGAGAGAGGTACAGGGTGGCAAGAACTGCCGAAAATAGAACCCACCATCGGAAGAAGCGCGAGTACGAGGAGCAGGTGCTCGCCAGCGCAGAGGACAGCTATGCTCGAAACGACGTGCGGAGATTCTTTAGAACTATCAACAGAGTCAGAAGCAGGAATTTCCCTGTGCCGGTCATGTGTAATGACAAGGACGGCAACCTGCTCACTGATAAACCGACGGTTGCAGCCAGGTGGAAGGAGCATTTTCAGGCGCTATTGAATGGTGAGGAGCTGGATGAACAGAGCAGGAACAGGATGACGATTATGAGTGACGAACAAGCTGTGGAGCCACCAACACAGGAGGAGGTGAAGAAGGCGATTAGTGAGCTGAAAAACGGCAAGGCCGCTGGGAAGGACGGTATCCCGGCCGAACTTCTAAAAGCGGGAAGCAAGCGGCTGTACTATGCGATCCACCAGGAAATACTAAGGTTCTGGGCGGACGAACAAGTGTCGAACGACTGGTTGGAAGGCATCATATGCCCTATCTATAACGTTGCTCAACTCCGCATATAAAGTACTCTCCCGTATCCTGTTCTTCAGATTGAGACCGTTTACGGAATCCTTTGTTGGCGAATACCAGGCTGGTTTCCGACAGGGGTGTTCCACGACGGATCAAATTTTCACCCTGCGACAGATCCTCGATAAGTTCCGGGAGTACAACTTACCGACTCACCATCTGTTTGTGGACTTCAGTGCGGCATATGACTCAGTGAAAAGAAACGAGCTTTAGCAGATCATGCTGGAACACGGCTTCCCTACGAAACTAATTAGGCTGAGTCGTATGACACTGGAGGGATCAAAATCGTGCGTGCGGATAGCTGGCGAGGCATCAGCCGCGTTCGTAACGTTGGATGGACTGAAGCGTGGGATGCGCTCTCCAACTTACTGTTTCACATCGCTCTTGAGGGTGCAGTACGAAGAGCAAATGTGGAAAGAAACGGTACGATCATCACGAAATCTCACATGCTTCTTGGTTTTGCGGACGACATTGATATCATCGGTATTAACCGTAAGGCCGCGGAGGAGGCCTTCGTACCTTTTAAGAGAGAAGCAGCGAGATTGGGATTGGGAACTCTGCCAAAACGAAGTACATGGTAGCTGGCAGGGAGCGTGGGAGTTCCCGTGGTGTTGGTGCTGAGGTGGAGATAGATGGGGAACGATTTGAAGTGGTTGACGAATTCGTTTATCTTGGTACGCTTATGACATGTGACAACGATATGAGCCATGAAGTGAAACGACGAGTTGCAGCTGCGAACAGGGCTTTCTACGGACTGCGTAACCAGCTAAGGTCCCGTAGTTTGCAAACTCGCACAAAACTAGCGCTGTATAGGACGCTGATACTCCCGGTGGCCCTTCACGGACATGAAGCATGGACGCTGAAGGAAGCTGATCGATGAGTGATCGGAGTTTTTGAACGTAAAGTTCTACGATCGATACTTGGCGGTAAACTAGAAGATGGAGTGTGGCGTAGACGCATGAACCACGAGTTGTACCAGGTTTACAAACATGCTGATATAGTGAAGGTAATACAGCGAGGCAGGCTTCAGTGGGCTGGACGTGTAGCCAGGATCCCTGACGAGAGAGCCGCCAAAACTATCTTTAGTAGAGAACCAGGAAGAGGCCGTCGACTCCGTGGTAGGCCTCGCACGCGGTGGATGTGTGCGATTGAAGATGATGCACGATCTGCTGGTGTACGAGGAGACTGGAGAGCGGCTGCCCAAGACATAAGAAGCTGGACATCTCTAATTCGTTCGGCCCTAGACCGGTTAACGGTCCGTTAGCCAACAAAGTAAAAGTAAAGTAAGGTGTTAAAATAACAGAAATTATAACAGAAATGATTCTACTAGCATATTAACAAACATTGTTAGAAACAACAGGTTTTGATAAAAACGAAAAATTGGTTAGACTTGTTTCAGAACTACTTCATTTCAGGTTTTGCTATTATAAATAATTCAGATTCAATTTTGTCATCACAATTGTATGGAAAAATACAAAATTGTATCAATATATGTTATTTGTATCTCGCGTTGATAGATTTTTGTAATTTATTAGTTATGCTCTTCTGATCGGGATTCTTTCCGCGCCATTGTTGTAATAAGGGGTTCAGACAACGGAGCAGTACTCCAATATAGAGCGAGCTAATGCGCAATACTACGATTTGAGACAGTAAATATCCGTGATTTCTTTAGTGGTCCTGAAGATGAATCCCAAAACTCTAGAGGCTTTGTCGACGGTAAACGAAATGTGAGGCTTGAAATTGAGCTTGGAATCTAAAACTACCCCTAAGCCTTTAACTTGGTTTACGCGCTCGATTTCAGTTTCTAGCTAAGCGTATTTGTAATTTGAGGTCTGTTTTTTCCTCGAAAATGATATAATCGAGCATTTAGATGGATCAACGTCCATACGGTTCTAATGGCCCCATTCGGCAAAAATATCTAGCTGACGTTGGAGGAAATGACAGTCTTCAATTGTGTGAACTTGGAGAGTTTGCGTCATCGGCGTAAGACTACCGTGGTCCTTTAATAACTAACTTTACGTCATTGAAATAGGGCAGAAAGACAAAGCAAATTAGTAGCGGTGGAGCGATTGGCTTTACAGTGAGCGAGCAAAGGCTCCTTGATGACAAGCTCGAACAGTTTGACAACAGCACAGAGCGAGGTGATTCCACGAGAATTGCTCACATCGTGTTTGTTTCCCTTGTAGTGTACTGGAAACATGGACGCTAATTTCTAGCGAACGTGAAAGTACCAAAAGTGACAGATAGCAAGGAAACATGCAGAAGCGGAGGTACCCGGTTAACAATCTGCGTTTTAAGAAACTTCGACGGAATTCTGTCATGACCCGGGCTTAAGGATGATTTGAGTTTGCAGCAGGCTCTAGAAATCATCGTCGCGTCTAAATGAATGGTGTTCGAAGTTTGACTGGACCATGGAGTATTACTGGCGGCACGTTCAATGTGATGATCGTTCAGTGTCTCGTCAGTGAACACACTGGCGAATTTCTCTGAAAAAAGCTGACAGATGTCTTGCAGGGGTGGTTGCCTCCGCCGTTAAACGTCATCGAAGAGGGTATTCCACCTTCATGTCGCCGTTGATTGACGAATCTCCAAAACTGCTTGGGATGAGACTTGAGCTTCCTCTGTAGCTCTTGTTAACCCTCTAGTGCCCAAGTTAATTTCTGGACGGGCTTCGGTGAAATCACTATGAATCATTATAAACACTTTTTAAGTATTAGTTGAAGCTTTTTAGAGGTTTGACTGAAGCCCGCCAAATGGCAGCATTGGGCACTAGAGGATTAATATCGAAGGAAGCATCGTTTTGCAACACTTTTGTGTGTGTGGTTCATTCTCGCATAATGACGTTTTAGGGACACTGTGTGGTGCTTAGCGAATTTCTTCAAGGCACCTCTCATCTCAGTTTTCAACTGCTCAAGTTCTCTCGTTAGCCACGGCTGTCAGGGCGCAGGATGCTGGCTCTTCTTTAGGGCGAATCGGTCGATGATATGAGCCTACGTTAGAGAGAGTTTGAGCGGCGTCTTCGGCATTGACGGAATGCGAAGCAGTATCAGGTATCGAGTGGAATGAATCGAAATTATACTTGCTTGCTGTAGCAGGTTGGAAGACCCCCGATCCACATCTGCCGTCAAGACCGGGACGACTATGATGAGCGCTGGCTGCAATAGGCACGACTGGGTCAGAGGGGGTTTCCATATTGCTTTCCATAGTGCGTCCCAGTCGCAGCTACAATCCAATATTGAAGGGCTCGTTATTGACGCTGAAATTTAAAATAGTATCGGAAATTAAAATGCAATCGAAACACGCCTGAGTCGAATACTTACCTGAGATGACAGGCTGAAAACTCCCGTCTGTTTCTCGGAACTCAGTACCGGAACGGTTTTGTTGGCGGGAACTTTAATGAAGAACGGAGAGATTATCAACTCTTGAAGATGGTAGAACCGAGACAGAGTCAGAGGGGACTTCCATTGAACCTTGTTGCGTGCGTCCCGGTATATCCAAATAAGTCGCTAATTGGACATCGAAGATGATTAACCAGTCCCTGTGGCATCTTCGGGTTGGAAAGGTGGATTCAATGGTTCCTTCGGAGGAATCTGTTGATGTCTGCAGTTGTGAGGGAGTATTCCGGGCTTAGCTCAGACCGATCATGAGCATTACTGGAGACGAAACCTGGGATAGCAATAGCGGTGTCGTTGATTTTTTGGTTTCCAGCGGTACGCGAAATTTTTGTGCTCTATAATCCTCGAATTCGCGGAAGAGAGTACCCTCCGGCCAGGTTTCCAGATCTAGTGCCTTGGCCTTTAGGGATGGATCAACTCCAATTTTAAAGGACACGAACGTTAGTGTGCTAATATTTCTATCCTTCGGAACAAGTTTAACAACGACGGGGTCGTCGTCGGTCTCGAGATAAGCTTTTTTGAAGTAGAATACTTCTCTCAGGAAGTTCGGCTACATAGGGATGTGAAATGAAAATCTAATACCGAAAAAAGTGAAAAATATGTCCAATTTCAAATGCTAATAAATCGGTTAGTATTCAATGGATTTCCTTCGTTCTTGCAGCAATAGATTGGAAAATCTTCTAAGATTCTTCCTAAATGTAGATTATTGTAATTTTATTTTTCAAACTATTGTACTATTGAAAATAGTCAAGCCTTGTCAAAACGAAAACTTCGGCCTCTGATTGGTCGTTATATGATTGCTTCCCAAGCACGGTCGACAGAATCATAGACCTTGTCATTTTAAAAATGCTATTTGTCTGTATAAGAGTAAGGATGGGAAATATCAACTGAAATGACTATCGATAGTTATCGATGATTTCCTACTGCTATCGATAGGTTCTTTATCCCTATGTAAGAGCCTGTTTCAGTCGAAGCCGCTCATAATAGTTCTAGACAGCGACAACAGCAGTCTTCCCTTAGCAGCAGCAGTAGCAGTGCGGTGGATACCAGGCGGAAAGCGGCCACAGCTGTGGCATGGCAATGGATAGTGTACTAGTTGCAGCGGATCTCAGCATCGATAGCAGCTGGGCCAGCTGATGCAGGGACAGCGGATACCAATAGCAGCGTATAGCGGCCAAAACATTAGCATGGCTACGGATAGTGTAGCAGTTGCAGCGGGTTCAGCATCGATAGTAGCTGATGCAGTGAGGCACTTTAGTGAAATGCAGTCTCTGTGCGAAAGCGGGCACTAATAAATGCATTCAATGAAAAGTTGACTCATTTTGACAACAGATGAGCCGTCTAGTTTTGAGTGTTAAATCAGCTTTTCACTATTTATTTTATCACAAGGAATACTTTATTCGCATTGTCAGTAATAACGCCAAGATGTGATCGGTAGCTTATCCGATATTGAATTGAACAACAAATTAAAAAATGACTGACACGCAAGCAGCCGGGTTTCATTGTAAAAGTATTCTACTTCATCCTTGCGGTCGTGGCTTTGCACACAACCCTCCTGTGATTTTATTTTTTAAACATCTCTTTACAACTGAAAATAGGTTGATTCAATTTCCACCAGTATATTGTACTCGCAACAGAAAAATAATCAGATAAAGACCATTTCGAAGAATGCAACAGAATAGTTTTTTCTCTTACTTTGTGGAGGCCCTGCTTGGTAGAATTCAGACCATCCAATGTCAACTGACTTAACCATGGGTTTACTTCCAGGTTCCCCAACCTTTCTTCACGTTGAACGCTACAAAAGCTTCGATAACTGACAAAAATTAGTTTTTTTTTTACAACAAAACAGGCCAGAGGAAAATTTAGTTCTAATCTCTGCATTGGCAGAAGCAACAAGGCTCGGAGCGTCAGACAGAAGGATAAAAAAGGATACACACAACCACGGAAAATGATAACAGAGATAGTGCTAATAATAGAAGTGCGGATTACCACCTGAGCAATATCACAAAAAATTGAATGTACCTGATTGCAGAGAGAGTTGTTCATACAGGACAAAATTAATATTATGAAACATCAGAACCCATATTGACAGAGTTACCAAGCTCGTTGAAACCTGCATAGAAATGCTTAAATGGGATGATAGTTATTTTACCGTCCTGTTCGATGGCACCTGATTTGAAAAAAATAAATTCACTCACAAATTCACAAGATTTTCCAAGAAATAGGTAATAACCCTTTAATTTTCTCCCATCACAGCTTTAGCCTAATAATGATTTAAAAAAAATAGACACAAACCTCGAATACGAAAAGCAAAGTGATGTCCAGAAAATAGAATCAATTGCTTAAATTCATTTAATATAATGCCTGCAATTTCCTCTTCCAATTAATCCATCTTCGAGTTCTTTTTTCTCCTAACGTATGCTAATGAAACCACAGACAGCCACATCCTGGCTCTCACGGAGTTTGAAAAATGGCAAAAGTCTATTGTTCCCCACCGAAACAAAACGTTCCCTATCAGCCACAACCATTCCCGGAATCGATTTTTCTCCGGACCGTGTAACCAAATTCGCTCGAGAAAGAAATTAAATTGTTCTTGGACGTTTATTTTTCCCTATGCTTTCTAGCATGCGGAGAAATGCGATTAATATTTGTCCTCTGCAGCGCAGCACAATGAAGCTAGAGGAACTTCATTTTCACCCCGTTCGGGTCGGGCTATTGTTCGACCCTAACCCGGGATCACAAAGGCGATCAATCCGAATGATTCGCTCCGAAGTCGCCGAACAAAGGGCCGGTGTCATCTCGGGTGTGATACCGGCAGGGGGTGGTTCAGCCCGGGGGAGAAAGGATTGATCAGCCGGGAATTGTGTTTGTTTGCTGTCCTAGTTTGAATATGTCTGCAGCTAGTCCGAAAGTCATAACAGAGTAGTAAAATTTCTAATTTATCGTCGATCGTTAAAATCAGAGCAGATGAAATTTGTTAATCGCTCCAAACGACTGAATTTCGGAAAAATTCACTCCAAGTACCGATGATCAAATCGGATTTCACTTGGAAGAAGGTCGCCTTGCTTACTTATCTGCTGGAGACAAATCTAAGAGCACTGCACTCTGTTTGTGCAATTTCGACAAAAGATCCTAACCTCAAAGAGCAGATTTAGATTTTTTGCATCTTTTGTTATTCTTCAATCATGAATCATCTTCTCGAGCTGTCACCAAAGATCTTGTTGATTTTTTTTGAGCAAAAAAAAAAAGAAATGGAAGAATTCAAAACACAATCAAAGAATTTTGGGTGGGTTGGAAGAAGAATGTTTTTTTCCTCCGTCGTCTTCAGTTGCATCATTCGAATCTTACCTTTGTGCAGCTATTCATCACTGCTCAAATGAAAGAAGTAGCACAAGAGGTACAGAGCTGAGAAATTGCGTACTCTTGTAAACTCAGGTACCATCGGGACCTGCTTACGATTTCGCAAACCCAGCGGGGTTCATTTTTCCCATCGGCCTCACAAGGACCTGCTTCGAGCATTCGACTAAGACGAGCCATCCAGGATCTTCTACTACGGTCGAACAGTGATGAAGCGAAAAATATAAAAGAAAAATCAAACTTTTTGACACCTTCCAGATTTGGCGCGCGAATCGAATGGAAAATTGTCACGCTCTCAGAGGTCTCTTTATTTCGTATTGTTTCGACTGCGGAACGTCAGTGCAGGTCTCCGCTGCGGGCGATGCCCGTGTGGTAGGTATCGAGGCGGAACCGGCTCAGCCGGACGGGACGGCAGGAAGTAATTGTCGTCGGTAGGATTCGAGCTTCCGGAACGATTTCGTTCCGTGTCAGTGCGACTGGGCGATCGTTTCGCTCGATCGTCATATTGTCCTGCGGTTGCAATTTTCCGGTGTGTTTGCTGCGCAAATTGCTTCGACGCAGTGATTATCTACGAAAAGTTTTTGTCAAATTGAGACGTTAATGATGCAGCGGGCGGAAGTCCCCAAATGACATACGGAACGAATGTAAAGTTGAAAAGAACAAATCATTGCAAGGTAAGATCGGAATGCAGAAATTGGGGCACTCTTTTTAAGTTATTATTTCTACCAGCATCAGCAGGTTGGAAAAGGTGCAACCTTTTACTGATACGGTGAGGACAAAAAACGTATCTGGACTTCTCCTTCCTATACTTTCTGCCACCAACCAAAGCTCCAAAGGTGTTCTACAGCAAAGTTGAATGGATTTTTTTCTGTGTATTTTTTTTTTTGTTCCGGAAGTTCGCTCTATCTAGAGTTAAATTTTCTAGAAGGCATAAACTTTCTTCGAAATTTATGGCGAACCCAAGAACCAAACGTATACACCGAAAACCATGTTCACATGCTGCCAATGCACAGTGGTCCAATAAGGCAAAAAGTGGAACTTAATTCCATAGCGCCTTTCAACTTCATCCTAGCTTAATAGTGTCCTCGGAGCAATTGTTTGTATGAATAACCCGCATAATTGCAAATTGTCAAAAAATATGAAAAGTGTACTATACTTAAAATGAAAAAAATTACTTTTTTGTGTTAAGAGATAGAAGAACAGTTTATTCAGCAAAGTTGTAGAAAATTCAAAAATATGAAACTTTGTTAAACAAACGAAAATCCTATCTCTTTTCGGTGCAAAGTTATAAAGTACACTACATGGAACTTATTTAAAAGTTAGTTTTTTGTACTTAACTTTTGTTAGTTGCATTTTACACGAAAGTGTAGTTCGGAGGAATCGTTATAGCATACAAAACACACATTTTTGCCGAAGACCATATATCTCCAGGACTTTTCCTTACAAAGTTATATCATATTTTAGCTTATTTTTTCGATAACTTCAAGAACGTATAGGTTAAAAAGGGGCAAGTGAAATCATGATGTCAATACTTTTCCTTGAAGTTAAGCTGAAGTTCATAAACTTCTTTAGGTTCTATTTGTCCCAATTCACCCATTTTTGAGTACGGCTAGCATATGTCACTGTAGGTTTTCATATATCAAATATACTAACTTTTTTGTGTTAAGAGATAGAGGGATGGTTTATTCGGCAATGTTTTAGAACGTGCAAAAATATGAAACTTTGTTGAACAAACAAAATTTTTATCTTCATTGGGAACAGAGTTACAGAGTATTCCATGTAAAAGTTACTTGAAAGTTAGTTTTTTGTACTTAACTTTTGTTAGTTACATTTTACAAGAAAACGTTGTTCTAAAGAAGCATTTAAGCATACAAAATACACGTTTTTGTTGAAGGCCACACATCTCCAGGACTTATCCTTACAAAGATATAGCACATTTCAGCATATTTTTTCGATAATTTTAAGAACGTATAAAGAAAAAAGGGGCAAGTTGAATCATGATGTCAATTATTTTTCTCAAATTTTAGCTCAAGTGCTCAAAACTACTATAAGTTCCATCCGTTCCAATCCACCTAATCTTTATTCTATACGTTGTTGAAGTTATCGAAAAAATATGCTGAAATGCGCTATAACTTTGTAAGGAAAAGTCGTGGAGATGTGTGGCCTTCAACAAAAACGTGTGTCTTGTATGCCCAAATGCTTCTTTGGAACAACGTTTTCTTGTAAAATGTAACTAACAAAAGTTAAATACAAAAAACTAACTTTTAAGTAACTTTTACATGAAATACTCTCTAACTCTGTTCCCAATGAAGACAGAAATTTTGTTTGTTCAACAAAGTTTCATATTTTTATACGTTCTAAAACTTTGCCGAATAAACCATTTCTCTACCTCTTAGCACAAAAAAGTTAGTATTTTTGATATATGAAACCCTACAGTGACATATGCTCGCCGTACTCTAAAATGGGTGGATTGGGACAAATGGAACCTAAAGAAGTTTATAGTACTTCAGCTTAACTTCAAGGAAAAGTATTGACATCATGATTCCACTTGCCCCTTTTTAACCTATACGTTCTTGAAGTTATCGAAAAAATAAGCTAAAATATGATATAACTTTGTAAGGAAAAGTCCTGGAGATATATGGTCTTCGGCAAAAATATGTGTTTTGTATGCTCTAACAATTCCTCCGAACTACACTTTCGTGTAAAATGCAACTAACAAAAGTTAAGTACAAAAAACTAACTTTTAAATAAGTTCCATGTAGTGTACTTTATAACTTTGCACCGAAAAGAGATAGGATTTTCATTTGTTCAACAAAGTTTCACATTTTTGAATTTTCTACAACTTTGATGAATAAACTATTCTTCTATCTCTTAACACAAAAAAGTTAATTTTTTTAATTTAAGTATAGTAATTTTTTCATATTTTTTGACAATTTGCAATTATGCGGGTCATTCATACAAACAATTGCTCCGGAGACACTATTAAGCTAGGATGAAGTTGAAAGGCGCTATGGAATTAAGTTCCACTTTTTGCCTTATTGGACCACTGTGCAATGGGTGCAGGGAGCGTGCGCGTGCCCGTCCGGATCCCGGAATCGGAACGACGAAAGGATCAGGTTGCAGTCCTCTTGCTCTTTTTAATTTTTTTCCCGAGTTTTACACATTTTGCACCGGCATATGTGCAGCGTGCGTTTTTCGCATTTGCTCTAAAGATGCTCGCATCGGAAGAAGGGATTTACTGCTTGAGATGCTACCGAGATGCGCTGCTGATGTGCATATCGTCGTCTTTGCCGCAAATCGCCAGGTGTATCCTTGTTCGGGGAACAGACGTTCCTTTTTTTGTTAGTCCACATTTGGCGATTTTTGAGAGAAGGGGTTTCCAATTGGATTCGATGATAGAGAGCAAAGACCTAGGCTTATAGCGAACTGATTGCACGAAAAGTTTTACGCTGGTTTAAGTATCCCTTGCTTTTTGGTTTTGCTCATCAAACAGTGCATTGGGAATTATTTCAATATTGGTGAAATTTGTATCGAGTAATTTATTACAAAACTCTAGTTTCTTCCAATTTTTAATACATCCACAGTTGATTTTAATTGCTTTAAGGCTTCAAATGATCCGGGAGTGATAAAAACTGTGACTAAATTATAGTGTTTTTAAATTACTTTGTCGAACATCTTTTTTTCAATTCTGGAAAAATCTGAAACTATTTTAAGAGCAAAACAAATCTAAGTAAGTGACAAAAATCGTGAATCTAAATATATTTTCAAAAATTACATGTGAGGGATTCTAAATTTGATTTTTCTCAGTTGCTTCGCTGTGAACCGCCTCTTAAGACTGTGCAACTATAAAAACATACCCAATTACACAAAAAATAGTTGACTAAAGATTTTGCAAGCTAAAAATGCTAAATAAGATTTTAAAGTATGCAAAAAACTGCTAGGAAATGCGATAAAAGCAAAACCAAAAGACAGATTCTTACTACATTTGAACCTAAGATTGCTGCAAGACGATGTGGATGGCAAAAAAAAATAAAAGCAGTCAAAAAATACCCAATTTTGAAATCAAAAACCAACTCCAACTTTGACTAGTTTTATTTTCAAATTACTTCACTGAACGTTGCTTTTTTCGCTGAGTTTGATCCCCAGTATATAAAAACTAAAATCCTTCTTAAAACATCTAAAGAGTATGCATTCGAAATTCAATCGCTTTCTGAGTCAGAACAACTTAATTTTTTTATTTTTTATTCAGTATGTTCACCAACAGGCCAGCAGGTGCCCAAATGGTGTAACTTAACGCTGCCATTATTGAATTGATTGAACAAAAAAAATCTGCAATTGTTCTCAATTCTAATCAAAATCTTTAAAAATGAAAGGAGAAATGATTTCAAAATGAACTAAATAGCTGTAAAGGCTAAAACACAAGCGACAAGATTTAGAGAGTTGAGCCCTAAATCACTGCAAGATTAAAGAAGAGACCTGAGAGGACAAAAGGATTAAAATAATTCTTCCAATTGCATCACCGAGGTTGTTATTCAAGTTTGAATAAATCATTATCATGAAAACTTGATATGGATCAAAAATCACTGGAAAAATGCAAACGAAGATAATTTCGCAGTTGGGCCAAAAACGGCTAAAGATAATTCAAGAAAAATTCCGAAATAACCAAATTTGAAATGCGAAAAACGAATCAAAATTTTCATTAAATCTTACCGCATTTTTTAAGACTGCTTGTTAAAAGTGTTAGAAAAATCTTTGTAATTGCATCTTACAGAACCATCAGAAAATCCGAAAATGATAAACAACGGATTTCAAAGCTGGCCCGAATAACTTGGAACACATTTCCGAGTCTAACAACAGTAGACAAGATATGGAAACATTTCCAGTTAAGCATAACATCGCCAAAAAAAGTTGTTACCAACTATTTTTTGCAAATAATCTTTTTTTTTTTTTTCATTTCTTCACTGGGGGTCCGCGGCTGGTAAAAGGACCGCAAAGTTTATCTAGGAGAACCATGAAGGCTTTGGTAAATTTGACAGGTGATTTGATTTTTATTTATGCATCTCTTCAACTTTTCTTTAACTTTCTCGTGTTACAAAACTTCGTGCTACAAAACTCCAACATATCAGGAGCTCCTCAAGGTAGTATCCTGGGTCCGCTAAAAGCAAAGCAAAACAAAGCCTTGGTGCTACATTCCGTATCGGAACTCGACCTTCTGTTTATTATACACAGACTTCGCAGCCAACTGTTAAGTGTCAGGACAATTGCGGGGCTAGCGCTACGATCCTACTAACACTAATAGTCTCTCCCGAGCCGAGACTCAAACCTATGACGACTGGCTTGTTAGGCCAGCATCGTACCTCGAGACCAGCTGGGAGAGTCATCCTGGGTCCGCTACTCTTCTCTATTTTCATCAACGATGCTGCTCTTCTAACCAACTGGCATAAAATAGACCCCAGTGTGGTCTAGAGCATATGCCCATATCTCTTTTTTTTGTTAGGGAATTAGGATTACGTTGCCCATTAATGTTTACTTTTGTAATAAATATCCCCCATATCCCCTACTTTCACGTGGTATCGACTGGGATAGAGAAGATCCATGAACCGGTGGGAACTTTGTCGTATGCTGACAGGGAAGGGGGAGCTTTTCTATAAGTGCCCAGTTCTTACTCAACCCAGATAGCTCTTTGTGGTGCTTCTCATGGTCGGCAACCGACTCACACTGGGACAGCCCCATACAAAAGCTTGGACAAAACCTAAGATTTTTTTTTCTGGAATTTGATTCGGAATCAATATTTTGCAGAAACAAGAATGCCAACAGACCAACAATCGAGCATGGATTGTAAAACATTTACATCTTTTAGTACATCGTGAGGTACGAGAAGTTGGGGCTTAAAACTAAATAAAATCACAAAAAATATTTCGATCATCTTTACCACCCTACAAAATGCAGGTTCTGCTGAATAATAATGATATTATGCATGAAATCTCTTCAATATGATTTATTTTTAAGGAAAAAAAACTTAGATAGATAAGTATATCTTACCATGCCACGATTGAGCACAACGTTTCACACAAAAATAAAAAAATTCAATTTTTCACTAATTTTAAACACTTGAAAAAGTGATTTACCAGCGAGTACCATCTCTACATTCTTCTAAATTCAAAGATTTCAGTCTCAGCTATTCAAAAAACCCAACTTTAGCTGCCATGTTTTTACGTATAAAGCATAAGCATGTTTTTACGTATAAATCATGCGTTTCGCAGCAGCACTCTATGACGACATCACATTTCCACAAATTCGTGAACAATTGAAAGGTGTGTTGGTTACATTTGATCCCTTTTGTCCAGTTTAGGAACAAATTCCGATTCAACTAATAGCCGCCAAACAAAAACAAAGCTGTCGTGAAACTCCTTCACGTTGAAATTGATTTGTAAGACGATGAATAAACGTTTCTGTCATCTATTTAAATTCTATCATTTTTGTTATATATCATGAACCATGATTAATACGTTTAGAATGTGTATGTGTATGCGTGTGAAAAAACTGTGAAAAATTGACTTAAACCATTATAAATATGACTAAATCGCTTAGATTTGAACTTGAGTAGCAGAAAGAATTCTACTTTCAAAATTGAGCGAACGAGATCAAAAGGTAATCTAGAGCAATACATGTTGTACATGAATATACAAGGAATCCTTCCAAAAAAATTTTCTGATAATGCCTTGCTTTGAATTTAAGAAGATAGAAATTAGATTCCATTAAAAAAAGATTTCTAGATAAAAAAGCCCTTTAGATCAAAACATGATGTGCAAAATGGTGAATCGTATACAGTTGATCAACTTCGCGTGACACTTGAGACCTCTTTAACATGAACTTAAAAAGTTGTTGGTTTTTTTTAACAACGTGATCTAGATGAGTATAAACTGATCTAGACCAAACAATGAAGATAGATCACAATCATTCGAACAAATTTGCCGAAGACACCAATATTCTATGACTCGAATTTGAGGAGTTATGGGGTTTTGTGAATAATGAAAATAGTTATATCTCGTTAACGGTCAATCCTATAATTTTATTGTTTTCGAAAACTTTATGTCAATTGATGATATGAGCATATAGCATATGATATTTTTATGCTGAGCAACATTACTAAAGACATGAACACTGTAGAAACAACCATTGAGGAATTATGAGGTTTTGTCGCACCAACAGACCAATTAGCTCCGACTGTTGGGAGACTCATGCAACCCGACGTCTTACCGTTAGCGAAGCGGAACAACCAAGAGACGATTAGTGAAAGATTACTGGCTCTTTATGAAAATTTATGAAATGCATACTACAGTTATACCTCGATTATACACACCCTCGATTATACGGACCCTCGATTTTACATACTTCGATTTTATGCACATTTTTCCTCGATTTTACGCACACTTTTTTTAGACACATTTTAAATGCGTATGTTTTCTTCATTAAATTGTACGTAATGAAGGGTTATATATATTAGACATGGTTCACTAATAAGGGGCCGTCCATATAGACTGGGAAATCTGCCGAAAACCGGGAGACAGTAACAACAAGTCCTCTTTTGCGAAACAGCGAACTTTTTCAAGGTTGTATACGTGTCTAACGCGTAAAATATTTGACGTCGTACGCACACAATCTCTTTTGGAGTAATTTACTAAAACTTTTATATAAAACGTGTACTGTTACAAGATAGAGGAGCTGTTTTCAATGCCCCTTTAGCATTAGTATGTGGGTAAAAATAAATGTGTGAGTCATACGCACGCGCACTACACATACACACACGCACATACACACACATACACACACGCGCACACACACATATATACGCACAAATATACGCGCACACATATACGCACATACATACACACATTCACACACATATACGCACATCCACACACATATACGCACATCCACACACATATAGGCACATATACACACTAACACACGCACACACGCGAACACACATACACACACGCCCATTTAATTGTTTTAAGTAATTCCTTTCAAGCATTTTGCATATGTTCTGGGTGAGTTTCCCACGGCACATTAGAGAACGTCTATCATTCACGTAACGCAAATAATTACCTTCTTCGACCCCGCTCCTATGTCACTCTCTTTTTTGGACCCTTAAAATTGTTTCTATGAGTTGTCAAGCTTTCCAATCCCCCTTTCGAACGTTACATACTAATTGGATGACCCCTACATGTTTTCTTGCACAATTTCGATCAGGGAAGTTAATTTTGGGCTAAAATTTTGATTCGATTTTATGCACAAATCGATTTTACGCACATTTCAAAAACGCGAATGTGCGTGAAATCGAGGTATACCTGTATAAACTCATCATCGATACAACGCTAAACGATGAAAATTGGGGCCGATTGTTGAACGATGTGCAGCAGGAGAGGAGTTTTTCGTTCAGTTGTAAGTGCGACTTTTGCCCTCTTGTATCGGTGCGGCCTTTCCGTTACAAATTTATTCATATGGATTTAGGGTTATTCCTCGGTTTATTTTTTACCGAAGCGGTTTAGCGCCGTCGTGCTAAGCCCCAACACCTGGCCTGGATGTTCCGGGGTGGACACCGAAGGTCTCTTTTATGGGCCCAGGGCTTGCATTTTAGACAGTGCCCCCTCACGTCCTCAAAGGTAACGTTTACATCGAATCTTTTTTCGCAAATTTTTCGAAGCCTAATTATTGGTTAAAATTGCTTCATGAGTTAGTACACTTACACTATGTCAAACAAAAATACAAATTTATTTGGCAAACAAAAATTAACTAACAAAAATTAACAGAAGAGTAGGAGAGTGCCCACAACACGACATAAAGATCAACATCGGAGATATGAACACCCAAGTCGGACGAGAGGAGTTCTTTCGTCCCGTTGTTGGTAAGGAAAGCCTTCACTCTACCACCCACGACAACGACTTGAAGTTAGTGAACATTGCCGCGGCCAGGGGAATGGCCATCTGCAGTACCCATTTTGCACGTCTGTACATTCGGAAGCACACCTGGAGTCACCCCAATGTAGAGGCGTGCCTCCAGATCGACCACTTGCTGATCGACGGCCGGTTCTTTTCTGACATCATAGATGAGCGGTTCTTTCGAGGGACAAACGACGACTCGGATCACTATTTCGTGGTAGGCAAGACTCGTGCCCGGTTGTCCAACGTATTTAAATCGAGATCGGCGAGGAAGATACGTCTGGACTTCAAGAGGTTATAAGTGGAAGGAGTTGGGACTTGAACGAGCGTGGAAGCACATCCATGATGCAGTCTGCGAAACAGGGCGAAAAGTGATAGGCATAACTTTTTGAAGTGGTGTGAAACGGAGAGGAAGGCAGAAGAGTCGTCGAGAGGAAGAGGATAGAAATTGGGGAAGACGGACAAGCTGTGGAGCCACCAAAGAGCTGAAGATCCACAAAGTCACTGCGAAAAAGGCTTACCGATCGAACTACTTAGAATCGGAAGCCAGCGGCTGTGTAGAGCTATTCACCAGATTATCATAAGGGTAAGGTCTGAGGAACAATCTACGAACTGGTTGAAAGGACTCATATTTCCTATCTACAACAAGAGACATAGAGAGCGGGGGCCTAGCGTGGTTGGTAACGTCTCCGCCAACTACGCTCGATGCCTGGGTTCGAATCCCACCGCCGACATAGGTGTCGATGGTTGTGAGGTGGCGTGATCCACTCACAACCAACCCAACTGGTCTAGATTCAATCCTAGCCGACACCGGGTGATTTTCTGAGGCGAGAAATCTCTGGAATCACGACTCGACTGTAGTAATTTTTGAGGCATAACCCTCCTCAATTCCGCTTATAAAGTTCTCTTCCGTATCCTGTTCCAGCGACTGAGACCGTTGCAGGAAGCCTTTGTTGGAAAATATCAATGCGGTTTTAGAACGGGACGAAACAGATGTTCACTTTGAGACAGATCCTAAACAAATTTCGAGAAACCAACTTGAAGACGCATCATCTGTTCATAGACTTTAAGGCGGCGTACGACACAGTGAAACGTAACGAGCTTTGGCGAATAATGCTAGAACATGGTTTCCCAACAAAACTAGTTAAACTGTTACGTGCGACGCTTGACGGTTTCACATCATGGGTCAGGACGGTGGGCGAACTTTCGGACGCGTTTGTGACGTTGGATGGTCTGAAGCATGGTAACGGGCTCTCGAACTTACTGTTCAACATAGCTTTGGAGCAATACGAAGGGCAGGTGTGCAGAGGAGCGGCACCATCAACACAAAGTCTCACATGCACATGGGCTTCGCGGACGACATTGAGATTATTGTTGAGCTGATGAAAAGGCCTTTGCGGCTCTCAGAAGGGAAGCTGAGAGAATTGGACTCACTATAAACACTCTATAGGACTCCGATTCTCTCGGTGGCGCTCTACGGGCATGGACGACGAGCGCTTGGGGCCATCGCGCGTACCTAAAATCCTGCGATCTATATTCAGCGACAAACTAAAAAATAGGGTTTGGCGCAGGTGCATGAATCGCAAGATGTACGAAGTTTACAAACACGTTGATATTGTCAAGCTGATGAAAAACGTCAGGTTACAGTGGCCACATAGCACGGATGGCGGATGAGCGTCCGGCAAAGATTATACTTCGGAGAGAACCGGATAGAGGCCGAAGACTTCGAGGCGGACCTCGCACGCGCTGTTTGTGTGCTGTTGACGAGGATGCCCGAACAGCAGGCGTAAGGAGAGATTTGAGCGGAGCTGTCCAATACCGAGTTTTTAGAGCATTATCGCTAAGGCTAACTGACAACTTGGATTTATATTTGGTCGCTCCACCAGCCCTGAAGGGGTTAATCAAGGTTGCCGCGCACTCTACAAGTTCGAACCGAACAGGACTCCATCTCATCTCACAGCTTATCTACCGCTAGTTCTCCCACTCCAGTATACTTGAGACCAGGCAACGGTCAACATATTACATTAGTACCGCGCACAGAGTGATCAAACCCGAGTTACATTAATCGAATAAGTTAGAGAAATTATACCTTGTTCTTAGTTTAGATTAATTTTTTAGAATAAATAGTTAACTGCTCCAAACTTAATTACAATCAAACAGTATTCAAGTGAGATCAATCCTAGAGACCTATGCAGTAGGCTGTCCCAAAAATCGATGTTGAAAAAGTCAAGTGCTCAGCCCTAAATTGAAAGATAATGTTATTTATAGCATTTTTGTGGAACATTTCGACTTTTTAAAAAATTGTTTTTAGGTTGCCCAAACGTAATTTATGAAAAAATCACTTTTTTCGGCTACAAACCCACTCTTTTGCACTTTTTTCAATTCTGTTCGATTCCTAATTTTTTCCATATATTTTTTCATTTTTGTGGGGTTGTTTTGAATATTTTGCATGGTTTGGTTCAGCATCGCATTCAATTATTTGACTCCCAGAGCCCATTAAACATCACAAAAATTTTCTAATAATTTTCAGATAAAACCCTTTAAAACACATAAAAAAAATTTTTTGAACCAAGAATTGAAATTTTTACTGCAAAGCGGAATTCAAGACAAAAATTTACATGAAAAAAGATCCTTGATATCTTATCGGGGGGCTGATATATTTGCGTTTTTACATGTAAGGGAAAACTATGCATTTTGTCAAAAACACCACTAAAGCTCAATATCTCCATTGCACAGTGTTTTATTTTGCCGTTTGTGCGTATAATTTTCCTAAATAGTGATTCAAATATTGATTATAGCCATACAGAACCAGTATCACGTCTAGAAGCGTCTAGAAGATTTTCATTTGACGGCTTCCAGTTTCTTAAAAGCTAAAAACGCTGAAATTGTATTTTATACTCATAAGCAATTTACAACATACGAGACATGTTTAACCTTCAAAATATGTCATTCTGGCTGTGATTTTATTCCTCGAAAATCGAATCAAAGGATAATCGAATCCTGGATCAATGAATCGTAGCATAACCGAGCCAGCCCTGTAAAAAAGAGATACATATTCATGTACTACGCTTTTGACCTACGTTGTGAATATAAAAAGGGTGTTGGACCATGATTAGTAGAATGTCCCGAAAAAAAAACCGATGTTGCAAAAGCTAAGGTGCTCAACCTTAAATTTGGAAATAATCCTATTTATAGTATTTTTGCCGAACATTTCGTCTAAAAATTTGTTTACTGGTTGCTCGAACGTAAAAAATGACTTTTTCAAGCTGGAAAACCACCTTTTTGCAAATCTGTTCAGCTCCCACAATTTCCGTTTTTTTTTTTTCATTTTTGCACGGTTATTTTCGAATATTTTGCATGATTTAGTTCAGCATTGTATTCAGTTATTTGACTCACAGAGCCCATTAAACTTCGCAAAAAAGTGAATTTTGCCATAACTTTTAAATAAAATCCTTAACACCAGCTTGTTTGAATAGAATTTAAAAAATATTTTGCATTTGTTGACAAAAATATAATAACTCAAAGACTCTATGACTTGTAATCAAAGTTTAAACCATAATGCTTCACTTCTAGTGTATTTTTTTCTACGCGTAATGTTATTTCCTTATTCAACTTTCGACAATAAATGTGACAACTTCAATGCATGACAATGAATAGGTTGTTATCAAAAAAACTATGCGAATCCCAAAAATATATGAAAAAATATTTAGGTTTTTGGTATAACTTGAGCACGTAGATTCTTTTATCGCATATTTCACAGTTTTTTTCCACAGACAATCGAGTTACGAGTTAAAGAACCGGCCAAAAATCAAGTCTCATCAGCCAAAATAAAAAATAATGTTTACAAAGGTACAAAAACGTTCTGGATAAAAAAGGGGGTTAGTACAGATCGTCGAAATAAACAGACGCGTAAAAACACTCAAATCGGTTTTGTCACGTGATTTGCTCGTTGAAATAGATGTTTTTTCATCGTTATTTTTTTCCATTTTATCGGTACTTAAAGATTTTTAAAAATTTTTGTGAGAAAAAAAAACAATTTTGAAAGAGCTTCCATAAGAATTATTTTTTGTGACAATTATTCTGTCATTTAAATTACCCACTTTTCTATTTGTATATTATCATTTTGAAGGATTATGAACATAACACGTGAAAAGGAAAACATATCAAGCTAAAAAAAAACGGGAATTACTTCTCACTTTGATCAATATGCATACAGAACGCAGTTAGTCTCTAACTTTAGTTCGCTACACCAAAAACAATTGAACGGAACAAAAAACTCACGAAAAAAAAACAAAACGTTCTGTGTGCCAAAATAATACCACAAATCCAAACACCGCAGATCGCAATCGAGCCCCGCAATAGCCCGATTCTTCGACCCACCGGCGCACACTAATGAAACCTATCGATTCACCGCAATCAGCGCCTGTAGTTGATCGGTTCTTTGAAGCCTCGCCAAGTACCGCACGAGTGCCCGAGTTGCACAATTTCATGCTTCGGGCTCGCTCTGTACTAGTTCGAAGAAGTTCAGCCAACCAATTTAAATCTTACTCCCGTTGAGCCGGATTACACAAATTTCAATTATTGCACTTTCTTTTTTTTTCTGGCTCTAATCCTGGCTCCTCCTATCACAGATGTAAGAAGTTCGATTTTTGCATACCGCCAAGCGAATACGCTCGCCGGACTGGAAGAATGTCTTAATCCAGGTTAATTTCTTTGATCCGCTCATCGATACAGACGCGGCCACAAAGGGATCCATTTCGTCTTAAGACACCTCCGAGCAACCTTTCATGTTTCAGCGCTATTGTTTGAACTAATTTGCTGATCCTCACTCCCTCCTTCGACCAACGGCAGAAGAAGGCCAAAAACATAAGAAACCGGCAAATTCCATGCACCGCAACTGCAGAAGATCACTGCTAATTACATCGGTGACCATTGTCCGGGGTCGATTGTTTTGCTAATGTTGTTTTCACGCTTTCCCGCTCCCCGACGAGAGAACCCGAAGTACCACCCACCCGGACTGGACAGTCCGAGCATAGCGCTGATCAGTACCGTGACGAACGAAAGCAAAAACCCGGAGCTGGTGGACATCTGGACAACAATAGCCGACTTGTCCGGCACAAGTGAGAGTGAGATTGAGAAAAAACGCAAATCAAGCGTGAATTAAGGAAGGAACAAAAAAACCTTTCGATGCATATCGAAGGTGTCGATCTACCGAAGAGGTGACAAACGCACAATGGATCCTAATGGGCAAAAGGTTCTGCGAACTCGGGTATACAGATATTGGTGGGTGGAGCAGGATTTTTGTTCTAGTTTTATGACTTTTGTGAATAGCTGTGAATTCCTCGCGGGGAACCTTCAGCCGTACATGATTGATTAGAGTTCAAACCCGCTGAGACGGCTTCTTCAGAGTTGCACTCTAATAAAGACATACCGCGAGTCTCTAATGTAATTCAGGTCAATTAGGATCAAAGCGCCGCATGGAGGAAATAATTGAACTTTTCATGCTAATAAAAGGCGCGTCAAAGGGCACCCCTTGCTGGCAAGACAACGCGATTATGATAAATGATCGGCATACACGAGTGGCCACCGTTCGGATCCTTTTTCGGCCTCGAGGTGTCAGGTGGAACCAGCGGCAGCGTCGGCGGCACTTTGATTGATGACCGATGATCCCTGCAACTATGTTCGAGTTCATAAAAAAGCGAACTGGGAATTTGATCCTCTCAACTGGGTGGATACCAATTAGGATCGAATTAGGGCCTCTTTGATGGTTTCGATTGCTTTATGGCGGGCCAGCCGGGTTCGCGGAACGCCATAAATCCTTTCGGTTCGATTGAATGCAGTTCGATTCCTCTCAACAGCGCCTCGTTTTATGAGATCGAAAGATTGAATTCCGAGTATCGATTATCCCAGCCTAAGGTGTCAAAATCCGTCGAATTTTTTATTTCACAAGAATTAATTGATTTACAATCGATACACGAAATCCATTTGTTTGAAATTTAATTTGTAATTCTCCGAAGAACATTTAGAATAATCTCAAAGCGTCTTCGTGATTACCATTTAGCACGTGCTCGCCACCTGCAAATAATAATTTATAACGCTAAGTGAAACGCGTGTCGTCCGACGGACTCCCAAACACCTTCAGAGGCATGCAAATCTGCCTTAAATCGAACCACAGCGGGAGTGTCTAATAAAAATGACAAACGGCCTATCGTCACAGTATCGGCAGCATCATCATCATGCTTCAAAACCGGTTCCCAAGAGGAAATCGATTCAAACGCCCATAATTCAGCCAGAACACCCAATTTTTGCACCCAGAATTTAATATCGACCGCTTTCGTTCCGCTCCTGGAAGTCATTTGCATCTAATCAAATGGAATTTTAATTCAAAAACACAGAATGTCCATCAAAAGTTTGCGCAGTGTGATTAATAATGGAATAAATTTGATCGATCTTCCAAAATTATAGCTTTCGTTAAAGCACAGTGATGACAAGCGAGAATCGTTTGCATCATCATCAGCATTTCCACGAAACCCCGATCCTCCGTCTATAATAGTTAATCCACTCGCAGGGTCCGAACAAACGACATCCATCAGGAGAGCGGGGTATCGCATTACCCCTAGATCGTGCCATTTCTTAAAGGAAAGTTTAGCACCCAGGATCATCTTTCGAACGAAAGTCGAACCGAGTCAGGCCGAGAGCTGATCCTGATCACACTTTCTCATTCTTCTAGCCTCCTACGAAGGCTGCAAGTGTTAAATGTCACACTTGCCTCGCATAATGGATGTGCTGCACACGAGAGTTGCATAATGAAGTGGCAGGATTTACTGCAGAAGATTGAGCCCGGACACTGATGGAGAACGGAGATTGAAACATCCTTACGCTTCTGCTCCGATGATGGGTTCCAACTGTCTTGCAGTTTAGACAAATTGCCATGAATAACCGAAAACTTATTCAAATTATTTTTTTAATATTTGAGCAATCGAATTGTCGCTGCTATTGGAACAAAAATCTTTTACGTTTCTTCCGTCGACCAAAAACTAACAAACAATAAGAAACAGGATTTCGTTCCCTTTTTGGTTGATCCTTCTGCGAAAAGTGCACAAGGGAATCGAGGAAAAAAATCCGTTCTTGGTCGGAGGTTAATTGGAACTGCTCGAATTGCTTTCCAGTTGGATTGCAGTTTGAAAAGTGAAGCAGACAAGGAAGGTTCGATAGATTGAATTCCGTGATAAAAATGCTTAGAAATTAAGGATTCAGCGCGAATGGGAAGTTGAATTTATGTTATGATAGAATGTTCTAAAATTTTTATTTAAATTCGAGAAATTTTCAAATTTATAAAACTTTTAAAATTTGTTGAAAACACTCAAATGGCAACAAAAAATTAATTCTACAAGATTTTTTTCAAAAAAATGCTAAAAAACATAAAAACAACGAAAATGATGAAAATGGCGCACATGCAAAAACGTGACTTAAACAAATAATATAAAAAAAAATAATATGAAAAAACTGAAAATTGCAAATTGATACAGAAGAAACGACAATGAATGTATTTACACAAATGAGACAAACGCTAAAAATAAGAGAAGCGACTAATATTATTTAAGTAAATCGAAAAAGTTAAAAAATACAAATAACACACATAATAAATGACCAAAAAGTTGACGACATTACATAAATGACAGAAATAATAACAAAGACAAAAACTAGGGTTTGCAATCCCGGGAATGATTTCCCGGGAATTACCTTTTTTACCTTTTTCCCGGGAATAGAAATATTGAATCCCGAGCTCCTTGAAAAATTTTCCATACAACATTGCAATAAAATTAAATATCGTATCAAAACACGAAACTTACATCGTAGAAGTGTAAAACAGCTTCAAAGTGTGCATTATATGAAGCAAATATTAGCTTGAAATAACGATCAATATTTGCTTGCCGTGTAATATCAAATTATTTGCTTAAATTATTTGTCAGAAATATATGCTGTCTTATTTAGTAAACGAAAAATTAAGAAATATTCTCTTCGTCTTATGTCTTTTTTTGCTTATGAGTTTACTACTAAGCGCATAATTGCTTGATTTTTTCTTTGTTTATTGACAAAAAACTTTGAAACCTGTAAATTGATAAAAAAAACGTAAATCAATGCGACCAGAAATAAATAAATTAACAAAACTCAGTCAGTGTAACTTGGGTCATGGCCGCGATCACCTTTATTACGTAGGCATTCAAATGCTCTGAAACCTGCCTGCCAAACACTCAGCTTTATCTTCAACAAACTAAAAGTATTAGACTCTTCAGTTTCTAATGAAATGTAGCAAAAGCTGTGATTTAGAAGTTTTTTTGAAATGAGACACCAGCGGTGATCAGCGATCTTAAGCAAAGTTTTACAGAAGGGAATTACATTATTTGGGCTTGACGAAAAATTGTCAGCGGATCTAAGGCCAATCGCATAAAAACCCTGAAACCTTCTCTTTTCAATCCGTTTTTCATGCGAATTGATGATGAAATTGTAAACGATTGTTTGATACCTTTTACCTTTTACAAACTTTTAACAAACTTTATTTGAAATCTCATTTTTGCTAAGATTTTTTTTCATTCCCGGTTCCCGAGAATTCCCGAGAAATGAGTTTTTTCATTCCCGTTTCCCGGGAAATCCATGACCGGGAATAATGCAAACCCTAACAAAAACGATAAAAATGCCAAAATAAACGACTAAACTAAAAAAATTACAATCCATACCAATATGAATATGAGAAATATCAAAAGAAATATCACAAATTCTATAACCTATAAATTTCAAAATATTGAAATTATGTAAAATCTTTGTGAAAAAAAAGCCAAAAAGAAAAGCGAAAATGACCGACAAGAATGACAGAAATTGCAAAGCTTACAATGACAGTGCCGACACAGAGAATAATAATTACAGTAATGACAAAATCCGAACAAGAAAAATAGGAATATGAATATTCTATCAATGACATAAATTGCAAATAAGACATGTGAAACATTATCACCATAGCAAGTAAATATGGTTTACAAACTTAAACTTGATCCATTAGATAATTGGTCGAACAAAATATCAAACACATATCTTCGTCAAAAAAACACGTATAAAAAATCTTGAGATATCATTTTGCAGCAAATTTATTGACCTTCAAAGGAAAAACTACAGAAAAAATGTTCATCTCAGTTTCGGATGAATTCACGCACTTTTCATTTAATACCGCCAATCATCAGGGCCGGCGGTTCATGTGGGTAGTATGGGTAGTAGCACCCACTCGGAAAATATCCATGTGGTTACTTACCCACACGGAACTATCTGACAAAACCCAAAAAAAAATGTAATGTTGCGAACGACAGATTTTTTCATGGATATCGTTGAGCGAGAGGTTATAAATCTACAAATTTATGTGCAGTTGTAAAGTTTCTCTGGAAAAGGATCATTTTACACTTCTTTGATCGATGTAAGAAATGTTCGAGCTGGGAGTGTCTCTAAAGGCTCGAAAATTCGATTTCGGAAACTCTTGTGCATTTTAAGGCTGGTCAAAAATGTAAGACTTTCACGACTGTAAGTGAAACTATATCAGAAGTTCGGTTAGGCTCAAATTTTGGATGGACACTTTTTTCGAGAAGACAAAATTGTTTAGCCCTAACGTTAATTAAGAAAATGCTTAAAAAATGCCGATTTTTCATGGGTTTACCATTACACGCACTGACGAATCTACCCATACATCATCAAACATAGTAACCCATGAGAAAAAATTGACTCGAACTCTAACCGTAATGGCAAAAACAGTGAAGCTACACCGCTCAGAAGTATGCGCGATCAAAGAACATTACCCTGCCGCGTCGAACGCGGACATCGTGCGGAAAAGGGACTCCGCTTACGCTTGTTTCGGTATCTACAACATCTTGGCACTGTTGGACTACAATTAGAACATCGAAAGAAAGACCGGTTCCGGACGGCCGAAGACCATGAGCCACAAGAAGCTCCAGAGAATGCTGAAGAGGAAGACCAAGGGAAAAGTGGCTACAACAGGCCAGCAACCGGCCAAACAGTGGAAAAGTACCTGGCAAACATGGTCATCAGAAAGCGGCAGTCCCGTCCATTGGTCTCGGAGCTGCAGGCAATGACGCAGTGGCAGCGGCTGAATAATATGGTCGAGTCGATTTTTTCGGCGAGTCGCCGATGATGGTCGTCGTCGAGACCTATCTGGCAATGACTGGCAGGGCGCTCCGTATTTTACTTCCCCCACGAAGAAGGTAAGCTCTGAGGTGAATTTCATTTCACATACTAATTTCCCACAGAAGGTGCTTCTGTGGCTGACAATCAGCGAGAAGGTACGTACTGGCCGTGAACGGGGAAATTTATAGTACGAAGTTGAGTCGTTCATCAAGAAATACCATGAGAGCGAAGACGCTGTGCTCTGGCCGGATTTGGTGTCGGCCCACCACTCGAAGCAATCGTTAAAGGAGTTGAAGCGGCTGAAAATCAATGCGATACCCAGGGTGCGTCCCATCCAGAGTTTCTGGGCGAACCAGAAGCGTAAGACCTACTCCAACAATTTTGTCGCATAACTTGAGGAGGAATTGATAAATAAAACGAAGAGAGAACTCAAAAATATACTCACACGCATGTTTTCGTCCACCATGGCGAATGTTCCGGTAAACTCCCGGAAGACTACTCGCAAGGGCGTGGAATTGCTTTGCAAGTGAGCTTATATAATTACCTTCCATGGTAAATTCATTGAAAACAATTATCTGTCTTGGTTTTTTGCTACCACCATCCGAAATTTTTTTTAAATTATTTTTAATGCAAACATTACTACTGAACAAAATTCGAAAATCTATTTTCTCTTAAACATTCCAATGGCTTCCATTGTTGATGCACTGTAAAATTTTCGTAAAATTATGTTCATGTACGCCTTTGTCACCCATGAGCCTTCCCTATTCCCTACTACCCACTCGGAAAAATAGTATGACGACGGCCCTGCCCATCATCTTCTGCACAGTGCAACTGTCAACTCGATCCACCATTTTCTCCCTTCTTGTCTCTGTAAATCAGCTGGTTTTTTATCGTTCTGCCACTTTTCATCAACTTGCTCTTGATTATCGCCCAATATTTTTCAATTGGACGACAATCTGGGCAATTTGGGGGTGCTTGAGGGTTCTGTGCGGGTACTTGCTGGCGTGAAACGACCGGTGTCCTTCACGCCGACAGATTCGTCGTACAGGGTACGGTGCCGAGAACAAATCGCGCAGATTGATCCCAGGGTTCGTCTAAACTACTCTGCAGACTTTCAGTCGTAGCTGCTTGACAATCGTTCCTCTTCTGAGGTTGCTAAGATCAACAAGATCCAGCATTAGAGTTTCATTGAACTCTTTCAGTACACTGTTTACAGTTGATTTTGGGGATTGGAGGCCCTTCGAACTTTTACACCTGACCATTTAGTTTTAAAAGATAATTTCATTCAAATGTTGGCTACGGCTACGTTTTAACTGGTCCATACGACAAGTTCAATATTGGGTCACTTTTTTGAGCATTTCGGCTGGTATCTCGCGAATAACGCGTGTAATGTTGTCTTCCAAGGCTAGAATTGTTGTTGGCTTATCCGCATAGACGAGAGACTAAACGTAGTCCCACAAAAAATAATCTAGCGGTGTTAAATCGCATGATCTAGGCGGCCAATTCACCGGTCCATTTCGTGAGATGAATTGCTCATCGAACTCATTCCGCAATATGCCCATTGATTCGCGCGATATGTGGCACGTTGCTCCGTCTTGCTGAAACCACATGTCAACAAGACCCTCTTTCATTTCCGGCAAAAAAAATCATAAATCATCGCACGATAGCGAGCGCGTAACGTTGCGATTTTGATCATCTTTGAAGAAGTACGGGCCAATGATGCCTCCAGCGTGTAAACCGCACCAAACCGTGAATTTTTTCTGGGTGCATTGGCGATTCTTGTATTGCCTCTGGTTGCTCTTCGATCCAAATGCGGCAATTTTGCTTATTAACATACCCATTTAACCAGAAATGAGCTTCGTCACTGTACACAATTTTTCGGTAAAAAAGTGGATTTTCGGCAAGTTGTTCTAAGGCCCATTAACCAAAAGTTCGACGCTGCGGCAAGTCGTTCGGCTTCAATTCTTGTACGAGCTTTATTTTGTAAGGCTTTACACCAAGATCCTTTCGTAAAATCTTCCATGTAGTCGAATAACACAAGCCAAATTGCTGCGAACGGCGTCGAATTGACATTTCACGGTCTTCCACTACACTGGCTGATACGGCAGCAATATTTTCTTCTGTACGCACTCTATGTATACGTGTTGGTGGGTTTATATCCAACAGAGTAAAACTGGTTTGAAATTTCGTCACAATAGCTTGAATAGCTTGCTCAGTAGGTCGATTATGACGACCATAAAATGGTCGTAATGCGAGAAAAACATTTTTCACAGAGGACGAATTTTGGTAATAAAACTCGATTATTTGTAAGCGTTGTTCAGGCGTAAGTCTGTTCATGGTGAAATGGCAAACCAAACTGAGTACACTAGACTTTGACAGCTGTCAGAATTCCCGCGTGAACTGTCAAATCTGAATACACTAAAAACCAAATAGCAAAAAAATCAACCTTTATTATTGATTTTTCGGCAGCGTATATGCTCTCAACTGGTCTCGAAG